>NW_006921804.1:2396038-2424316 GCF_000298275.1 Orycteropus afer afer
TTTTAGGTTTCACATTTAAGTCTTTGATCCATCTGGAGTTAGTTTTTGTGTATGGTGTCAGGTATGGATCATGTTTCATTTTTCTGCGAGTGGATATCCAGTGTTGCAAGTACTGTTTCTTAACGAGACCATGTCTTCCCCATGTAATGGATTTCAGCCCTTTGTCAAAAATCAGCTGACCATAGGTTGATGGATTTATTTCTGGGTTCTCAATTCTGTTCCAATGGTTTATGTGTCTGTCGTTGTACCAGTACCAGGCTGTTTTGACTACTGTGGCTGTATAGTAGGGTTTTACATCCGGAAGTGTCTCCTGCGTTGTTGTTCTTCTTCAATCACTCACTCACTCACTGTCGTCAAGTCGGATCCGTCTCATAGAGACCCATCCTTGGGTTTTCAAAGCGGTATCACTACGGAACCTTCTTTCTGAGGAGTGGCTGGTGGGTTTGAACCCCCAGCCTTGTGGTTAGCAAATACCTTAGGCACTACACCACGAGGGCTAAGGCATCTGACTGCTAACCAGAAGGCTGGCAGTTCAAACCCATCAGTCACTCCCCAGAAGGAAGACTGGACCATTTACTTCTGTAGTGATACTGCCTCGGAAATCCAAGGAGGGGTCGCTATGTGTCAGATCCAAATAGACGGTAGTGAGTTTGGTTTTTTTGACCTTCTGGATAAGAAAACCTCGACCCTTGTGATTCATGTGTCAGAATAGAACTGCTCCACAGGGTTGCTTATTTATTTATAAGTAAATAAATAATTGTGATTTGAGTGAAAGTTCACTGAGCAAATTAAGGAGCTCTGGTACAACACCAAAGGCATCTGACTGCTAACCAGAATGTTGGTGGTTCAAATCCTCCAGCCACTCCATGGAAGCAAGACTGGGCAATCTACTTTCATAAAGATTTACCACCTTGGAAACCCAATGGGGTTCATTATGAGTTGGAATCGACTAGATGGCAGTGGGTTTGCTTTTTTGGGGTTTTACAGAGCAAATTAGTTTTCTGTTCAACAGTTCACACTCATTTTGTTTTGTAACATTCATTGCAATCCCCACAGTGCTAACAGTACCTCTTTCCACTTCCTCCCTGTGTTTACCGTTTCCCTTCATTCTTTTTTCTGATCCCTTCCTGCCTTCTTAGCTTTTTCCCTGGGGCAAATGATGTCCTTGTGATCTCAGATGATTGATTGTTCTAATGAGTGTGTACCTCCCTAGTATAATTATTCACTTTATAGGCCTGTCTATTGTGTGGCTTAAAGTTGAGCTGTCGGCATGAGTTCAGTTCCAGGCTTGAGTGTTTCAGTGGCTGATTTTTCTGAAGTAGATTAGCATGCCTTTCTTAGGAGTCGCTAGTTGAACTCAAATCTCCAACCTTCTGGTTAGCAGTGGAGTGTGTTAACTATTTGTGCTATCCAGGGACAAAACTGATCAGTCAGTTGATTCTGACACATAGTGCCCCATGTGTGTCAGAGCAGAACTGTGCTCCATAGGAATAAAACCATAGAGTTTCCAGTGGCTGATTTTTCAGAAGTAGATAGCCAGGCATTTCTTGTAAAGTACCTCTGAGTATACTCAAACTGTCAACCTTTTAGTTGGCAGTTGAGCTCATTAACCATTTATACTACCCAGGGACTCCAGGAAAACCTAGTAAATGCATTAGTAAGATGTAAGAGACAAAAAGAAAATGATTGGTAAATAATGACTTGTTGTTGTTGTTGTTGTTGTTATGTGCTGTCAAGTCGGACCTGACTCATAGCAACTCCTACTTGGGTTTCAGAAGCAGTATCACTACGGAAGTAGATTGTCCCATCTTCCTTCCGAGGAGTGGCTGGTGGGTTTGAACCGCCAGTCTTCAGCAGTCAAGTGTCTTAGGCACTATGCTACCAGAGCTCCCAAATAATGACTAGTATTTATTTATTTTTTTTTAGTGTGTTTTAGAGGTGTAGAATACTCTTATATGAAATTAAGAACCAGAGTGCTTATTTCTATTTGATTACTCTGAAAAGATGGCCAGAATGGTCATTACCTTTCTAGATATCTACTGTGCAGGGCCAAATAAGGTAAAGCAAATATATACAAGTTTATAAGGTAATAATGTGAGGTATCAGAAGACATGAAGTTTGTTGTCTGTTAATCTGATAACCCATTTCTGATTTTGGAAATTTGTAGAACCAGGATGTCTCCATAGGGTTTGAGAGCAAGCTACCTCTTATTTCTTAGTCTGTTATTGGGCATTGCCAAACCTTACTTAAAGAAGCCAATTTTCACTGGTAGAGTTCATGAGTAAACACATCTAATATTCTAGAATACATATATAAGACCCAATACTTACTAAATTAAGTATTTGATACAGTATAGGTTGATTTACTGCATATTTGGGGACATATTTTCTGGGTTTGGGGAAGGATGTATTTTAATGTATTTGAGGTGACAAATTTAAAGAAGCAGAAATAATAGACAATGAAGGCAGTCATAGCATACAGGATATTTGTTATGATTTTAAAATGATAAAAGAACCTCCTAGCTCATGCACAAAACAGATACACTCTTGCTTGAGTACAGATGTACCTCAGAAATATTGCATGTTTGGTTCCAGACCACTGTAATAAAGTAGAGTTGAATAGGATCTCCCGTGGTGCAGTGGTCAAAGCATTTGGCTGCTAACCAAAAAGTTGGTGGTTTGAAACCACCTGCCTCTTTGCGGGAGAAAGATGAGACAGTCAGTGTCCGTAAAGATTTATGGTTTTAGAAGCCCTATGGGGCCATTCTGCTCTGTCCTGTTGGGTTGCTGTGAGTTGGAATTTACTTGATGGCAGTGGGTTTGGGTTTTTTGGTTTAGGGCTGATCTTTTTTTTCCCCTTCCCTCCAACCCTGGGACCCTTTTTTTGAATTGGCACTATGCCTAAAAGGCCAGCAGTTCTGGACCCTGTCCATTCAGGAAGAGAGATGAACACTGAGAGGAAATATTTCTAGTTACAATATATTCCCCAGTGTTTATCTGACTTCTTGTTCCTATTTTATAGAAATCACAAGAGGATTAAAGATCCATATCATCTGTGATTTCTTTTTCCCAAGTCAAAGTTAGATTCATCAGCTTCATGCATTGGAAAGCCAGTTCTCTTCCTCCAGATAAATGGTTTTGTTAAATAATACTACCAAAATTTTATAGAGCATTTAGAGTCAATGCAATCATCTTCTTAAGTAGAACTGAGATGTTTAAAATAGTAGTATGATTTGGGATTCAGATATACCTCAAAAAATATTTTAGATGAATCTTTTCTATAAGGATCTAGAAACTGTTCACTGAGACTTAGAACTAGATGGTTAAAAATGGACACTTGTTTCATGGATATCCATTCTGTTACCTTACTTTAGATGCTGGTCTTAAAAACAGCAGGTCTATTAAGAATGTGATTAAAACTTTGTACCTTCCCTCGTTAAATACACGAAACCAAAACAGTCAAACCCATTGCCACTGAGTGCCAGCTCATAGTGACCTTACGGGACCGAGTAGAACTGCCCCATAAGGTTTCCAAGGCTGTAAATCTTTATGGAAGCAGACTGCCTCATCTTCATGCTACAGAGTGGCTGGTGATTTTGAACTGCCAAACTTTCGGTTGACAGCTGAATGCTTTAACCACGGTGCCACCAGACTTCTTTTAAATACACATAAACCAACCCAAACTAAACCCACTGCCGTCAAGTTGGTTCTGACTCATAGCCACCCTATAGGACAGAATAGAACTGCCCATAGGGTTTCTAAGGCTGTAATCTATGTAGAAGCAGACTACCTCATTTTTCTCCCATGGAATGCCTTGTGGGTTCAAACCATCAACTCCAGTTAGCAGCTGAATGCATTAAGCACTACACCACCAAAGCTCCTTTTTAAATACACATGTTGTTGGTGGTGTTATGTGCTGGTAGGTACGTAAAAATTTTGGTATGTAATTTTAGGGCATTCGTAGGCAGTTTTCAAGGCCAAGAATCCCTGCTTCATCAGCATATTAATTGTGAGTAACACGGTGTGATAGTTGTATTTTTTACTTGTTCTTCAACAGAAACTACTCTTAAAAATGTGAATATCGCTTCGGAAACCCAAGGAGGGGAGGGGTCACTATGAGTTGGGTCTGACTCGACAGCACATAACAACAACATAAATATATGTATGTATATATGTAAAACCACTCATAATTTTTTTCTATGTTCATACAAATGCATATATTTGTTTTCCAACTCTTTATATGTTTGAGCTCATACTTTTTCAGTTTAAAATAGCAGACATGGGTCTATATATGTGTGTTTTTATTGGCCATTTCAGGGTTGTTGTAATAAGTCTCTTTTATTGGCCCTGTTGTTTTTCAATGATAGATTCTCAAAAGTGGTATTTCTTTTGGGATCAAAAGGTATCTAGAATTTAAAACTGAAATAGATATTATATTGCTTTCTAAAATCATGGTGGCAGTGAGTTACCACTTCCCACATCTGTCCAGTATTGGTTGTTAACAATTTTTAAAATTTCATCTAAATTGAAGAGTAAAAGGTATCTTGTTTTAATTCACATCTCTATTATTAGTGAGGTGCTACATCTTTTTAGTTTTTTGTTGATTTTTCTATCTCTTCCCTTGTAAGTTACCTGTGTAGATCTCTTTTGTACAGAGTATCTTTTTCCATCTTTTTACTTTCAGCCTGTTTGTGTCTCTAACCTAAAGTGAGTCTTATATAGACAACATATGGTTAGATCATGGTTTGCTTTTGTTTTTAAAACCATTCGTTGCCAGTCTCTGCCTTTTTGATTGTAGAGTTTAATCTGTTTATATTTAAAGTAATTATTAATCAAGGAGGACTTCTATAAGCTTGTTATTTGTTTCTGTGTATTTACCTTTTTTTGTTCCTCATTTTTTCCATTACTGCCATCTTTTGTGTTTAATTGATATTTTTTTCATGTACTGTTTTGATTTCCTTTTCATTTCCTTTTGTATATGTTTTTTAGATTTTATTCTTATGGTTACCATAGATTATAATTAATGTGCTAAAACTATAACCCTCTTGTTTAAATTGATACCAGTTTAAATAGCTTCAATACATACAGAAATCTGCTTTTATACAGCTTTGTCCTCTCCCTTATGTTGCTGTTACAAATAATGTGTTTATGCAGTGTGTACCCATTAACTACACTTATAATTATTGTTTTATGGACTTATTTAAAAAAATCATGTGGAAAATAAAATTAGGGGCATAAAAAGACACGGGGGGAGTGTCATGCGACCTCTTCCAGCTTCACAAGAGGGATAGAAGATAAGCATCAGCCTATGACTGATTCCTGTAGGGTGAAGGTTAGACCTGCTGCCACCCTTCAGCTTTTGCTACCAGTTCTGACACCAACCACCCCTCCCACAGCACTCTCTACTTCTCTGGTGGATTCGACAATTCGTTGCAGCGGCCACATACTTATAGACATACTCACAATTACGGGGTTTATTAGGGAAGTGTAATAGATTACAATTCGGGTTCAGGAACACTCAAGATGGATGCAGTTCTTCTATCAGGACAGTCTCCCCTTGGCCATGCCTGTAGGCACATCTCTCTTTGACCTTCTTGGCCTGACTTCTGCCCTGCTCCGGCAACTGTTAAAAAGTGTTTTAGCTCTGCTGATAGGTGTACCCTACTCCGCCAGCAAACTTTCTGCCCAAAAGCACTATACTTCCTCACTTTGTGGGCTGGCAGCGTCTACCACTCTGTCTTGTGCCACTTTCTTGATTCTGCTGCCTCAGGTGCCACTGTCTCTCTGCTGTTTCTACACAGGGATCTTATCACCAGGGGTCCTGGTACCTGAGCGATGGTTATTGCCTTCTGCTGACAAAAAATTGAACAAGAGAGGCAAAATGTCCATGTCAACCAAAGTTTATTGAAAAGGAGAAGAGTTCACAAGGGAGAGACAGAGACGGGCTTTTACCTATGCTAGCCTCTAATCTCTCCCTGAAGGAATTCTTAAGGTTTATAAAGGGTTTTAGGTGGGGAAAAAGGCATCATCTTTATTCATGAAATGGATGGAGATTTCAAGGAAGGAGGTGAGGTTATGAAAATCAAATGTCCATGCAGGAAGTAGCCAAGATAGATTCCGTTGCAAAGGCTATCGAAATAGAGATGGAACGTATTGTGAAGGCTGCTGGGATGCTTGCCATGACTTACTCTGGGATGTTGCACATGTGTAATGGTCTCTGGGCTCTGATTTGAGCCCCATGGAGGGACTCCTGCTCTTGATTGTCTCTGGTGGAAGGTCACATTGAATTTCACTGCACATGCTCTGCACCTGATGAGAAACCTTGAAAGACAGCTCAGAAGGTTTATTAGCGTTTTGTAGCTAGCAAGCATATAAGGCCTTGAAATATAGCTTCTTACCTTGTCTCGACCTGGCTTGTTAATAGTAAGCAGTTTTCTATTGCTAGTAGCAAAGCTGTGTGGTAGTTGGAATGTACGCTCAAATTCCAGTAACACTAAGTCAGAGGTTGCCTAATTTAGCCATCCTGATTCCCTACTTGTGTCAGTCTCAGGTCCAAGGATGCACTCTACTCCCAGCTCTTCTCTCTTCATGACAGTGAGATCCCCCTTTCTGCCTTTGGGATAGCTCATTTTAAGCCTAGTGGGATGGCAAAACTGACCAATCCCCACATTATGGTTCTGTGTACCTTGTTTGCATGTGCACCAGATACCATATTTACATCATTAACAAGCTGTCCAATTCCTTTGATGGGCCTCTCTCATTTGCGTAGTTCCACTCCATCATCTGGTGGGAGTTAAAAAGACCAGGGCTAGAAAAGTCATACTAAGTAATTCACTGCACCATAAATGAGTTGCAAACCAAAAATACAATAATACTGGCCTTTATGCTTACCCATTGAGTGATCATTACTAGAGTTCTTTTATTTCTTCATATGGATTCAAATTACTGCCTAGTGCCCTTTCATTTCCTCTTGAAGTATTTCACGTAGGACAGGTCTCTAGCAACAGAGTCCCTCAGCTTTTGTCTGTCTCAGAGTGTCTCAGTTTCTCCATCATTTTTGAAAGGTAGGTTTAGTAGATGAAGAATATTTTTTTTTGTTTAGAAATGATTGTCATATCTATTTTAAAAAAATTTATTGAGATTTAGGTGAAGGTTTATGGAACAAATCGGGTTTCCATTCAACTATTCATACACAGTTTGTTTTAGGACATTGATTGCAATCCCCTAAATATAACATCACTTACCATACTTCCTCCCTGGTTTTCATTTCTATTCCTCCTCCTCCTCCTTAACCTTCTGCCTTCCAAATGCTGTCCTTTGGCAAATGCTACCCTTTTGATCTTTTATGGTTGATTGCTAAGGAGTGAGTACCTTCCTAGTGTTATTGTTCACCTTCTAGACCTGTTTGGCTGAAAACTGAGCCACGGGAGTGAGTGCAGTTTTAGGTCTGAAGGATGACTAAGGGCCATAGTCTCAGGAGTTCACCAGTTTCCATCTGACCAGTAAGTCTGGTCTTTTTTTTTTTTTTTTTCTTCTTCTTCTTCTTCATTTAATTTTTAGCTTTGGTCCAAATATTTATCCCACTCTATTCAGGATGTTCTAATGTGAACCCTTTCAAGCGGGGTCAATAGTCATTGGCTGGCACCATCTAGTTTCTTGGTCTCAGGGTCATGGAGGCTAAGGTTCGCATGGTTGATTAGCTCTATGAACTAATTGTTTCCGTATACTTTTGATTTTCTTCACTCTTTTCTCCAGACAGGGAGACACTAGTAGTTGCACTCTAGGTGTCCACTTAAAAGATTTTAAGACTCCAGCTGCTTATTCACCAAAGTAGGATGTAGAACTATTTCTTCGTGGACTATGTTGTGCCAATTGAACTTGGTGACTATGGTAGTTAAATTTGTGTGTCAGCTTGACTGGACCCAGTTGAGTGGCTGTGCAGCTGGTGGTAGTTATTCCCCATGATGAGACTGGCAATCAGCTCCATGATGGGATCTACCACAAGCTGCTGAGTGGCTGCCTTCGGGATGTGGTCTGCTTCCAAGGAGAAGCCTTGGGGATAGTCTCTAGCTTATGGCACGGTTGGACCCTGCATATAGCCATGTCGTTCAGCAGCCTGCCATGCTCTGCCGACCTTACAATGGGCTTGAATTAATGGCCTGCCATGTGGTTTGGTAACATCAGGACTGTGCCATTTTATTTGTCGACCTTGGGCTTGTCAGCCTCAGCAGCCAGTAGCTACCTGAGTGAATAGATGCCTCTATCTTCAGTGGACTGGGAACAAGAGGCAGAGCTGAAGCCAAGTCGAGACTTTCACATAGCCACTAGAGCCTGGCAGTTTGAACTTGGACTTAAAGCCTCCAAACTGTGAGAGAATAAACTCCTGTTACGGCCATCCCATTTGTGGTATGTTTCCTGTTAGAGTGGTACTAGGTAACCAGAACAGTGACCCCCTTGGCTATGGTGGTGAGCTCCCAGGCCAAAAGACTCAAGATTATTTGTTATGCCTAAGTTTTCACAACTTTACCCCATATATGCTCTACTGTGTTGTTGTTGTTCTGCATCTCTAAAACACATTAAAAAATAAATAAATACTAGTCGTTGTTTGGGAGCTCTGGTAGCATAGTGCGTAAGACACTTGACTGCTAACCGGAAGGCTGGCAGTTCAGACCCACCAGCCACTCCTGGGAAGGAAGGTTGGGCAATCTACTTCCATAGTGATACTGCCTCAGCAACCCAGGGAAGGGTTGCTGTGAGTCAGGGCCTACTCAGTGGCACACAACAACAACATGTTGGATCCAAGTAAAATGAAATCCATTTTTCATAACATTGCTTATTGGGCCAGTTGTGAGGATTTTTTTTGTTCATGTTGATGTGTAGTCCATACTGAAGATTGTAGTCTTTAATCTTCATCAGTAAGTGCTTCAAGTCATCTTCACTTTTGGCAAACTAGGTTATGTCATCTCTGTATCACAAGTTGTTAATGATTCTTCCTCCAGTCCTGATGCTGTGTTCTTCATATGGTCCAGTTTCTTGGATCATGTGCTCAGCATACAGATTGAATAAATGTGGTGAAAGGATACAACCCTGACACACACCTTTCCTGATTTTAAACCATGCAATATCCCCTTGTTCTGTTCAAACAACAGCCTCTTGCTCTATATTACAGGTTCCTTATGGGCACAATTAAGTGTCCCGGAATTCCTGTTCTTCTCAATGTTATCCATAATTTGTTAAGATCTATAGAGTCAAATGCTTTTGCATAGTCAACAAAACACAGGTATACATCTTTCTGGTATTCTTTGTGTTTAGCCAAAATCCATCTGACATCAGCAATGATATCCTTCTTTCCAGGTCCTCTTCTAAGTCCATCTTGAATTTGTGAAGGTTCCCTATCAGTATAATGCTGCAACAGTTTTTGTGTTATCTTCTGAAAATTTTTACTTGTGTGTGATATAAAGATACCATTTGATAATTTCCACATTCTGTTGAGTCATGTTTTCTTGGAATGGGCACAAACATGGATCTCTTCCAGTTGGTTGTCCAGGTAGCTGTCTTCCAAGTTTCTTGGCATAAACAAGTAAGCATGTCCAGTGCTTCATCCATTTGTTGAAACATCTCAGTGGGTTTTCTGTCAATTCCTGGAGCCTTGTTTTTTGCCAATTCCTTCAGTGCAGCTTGGGCTTCCTCCTTTGATACCATCAGTTCTTGATCATATGCTACCTCCTAAAATAATTGAATGTCAACCAATTGTTTTTGGTACAGTGACTCTGTGTATTCCTTCTATCTCCTTTTGATGCTTCCTGCATTATTCAATATTTTGCTGATAAAATCCTTCAGTATTGCAACTCAAGGCTTGAATTTTGTCTTAAGTTCTTTGAAACTTGAGAAGTCCCGAGCGTGTTCTACCCGTTTGGTTTTCTGATTGCAGGCCTTTGCACATTCCATGTAATACTTTGTCTTCTTGAGCCACCCTTTGTAATCTTCTGTTCAGCTCTTTTATTTAATCATTTCTCATTTGTTTAGGAACTTTCCTTTCAAGAGAAAGTTTCAGTGTCTCTTCTGACATCCATTTTTTTTTTTTTTTTCCCCCTTTCTTGTCTTTTTAATGAAAATTTGCTTTCATATGGTGTTCTTGATGTTATCCCACAATTTGGTCTTTTTCGGTCATTGTCATTCAGTACATCAAATCTATTCTTGTGATGGTCTCTAAATGCAGATAGGATATAATCAAGGTTATATTTTGGTGCTCCTGGACTAAGTTTCATTTTCTTCAGCTTCAGTTTGAACTTCCTTGTGAATAATTGATGATCTATTCCACAGTTAGCCCCTGGCCTTGTTCTTACTGATGATACTGAGCCTTGCCATCATCTGTTTCTATAGATGTAGTCGATTTGATTTCTGTGTATTCCATCTGGCAAGGTCTATGTGTATAATCACTGTTTTTGTTGTTGAGAGAAAAAATGTATTTGTAATGAGTAAGTCATTGGTCTTGCAAAATTCTATCATGTGATCTTCAGCATCATTTTTACTACCTACCAAGGTCATATTTTCCAAGTACTGATTTAGCTTCTCTGTTTGGAACTTTCGTATTCAGTGACAGGTAATTAATTATCAGTGGATCTTGATTGTATGTTTGCTTAATTTCAGACTGCAGAAGTTGGTAAAAGTCTTCAATTTCTTCATCTTTAGCTTTAGTGGCTGGTATGAAAATTTGAATAATAGTAGTATTAACCAATCTTCCATGTAGGTGAATTGATATTATCCTATCACTGACAGCATTTTTTTGCAGGGTAGTTCTTGAAATGTTCTTTTTGATGGTCAGTGTAACAGCATTCCTCTTTAATTTGTCGTTCCTGGCATAGTAGACCATATTATTGTCTTAATCAGAATGGTCAGAATCAGTTCATTTCAGCTCAGTAATGCCTAGGATATCAGTCTTTGTGTGTTCTGTTTCATTTTTAACAACTTTCAATTTTTCTAGATTCATACTTCCTTCATACATTCCACAATCTGATTGTTAATGGATGCTTGCAGCTGTTTCTTCTCATTTGAAGAATGCCACATCAGCAAATTAAAGTCCCTAAAGCTTTCTTCTGTCCAGGACATTAAAGTCACCTTTACTTTGAATTGGCAGCTCTTTCCCAGTCGTATTTTGAGTGCCTTCCAACCTAAGGGCTCATCATTTGGTACTATATCAGGCAATGTTTCTCCTGTTCATAAGGTTTTCAGTGGCCAATTTTTTTCAGAAGTGGACTGCCCTTTCCTTCTTCATAGCGTGTCTTAATCTGGAAGCTCCACTGAACCCTACCTACCAAGGGTGACCCTGCTGGTATTTGAAATACCAGTGGCATAGCTTCCTACATAACAGTAACACACAAGCCACTGTAGTATGACAAACTGACAGATCAGTGATGGACATAATATAATAATATGTTTCAAATATTTACTGCTCTGTATATTGGCTAATATGTAATCTTTACTTACCATAGTTGGAGCTTGCAGGGTTGATGTAATGGTGGATGAGTCTAGAGGCTGTTGCTGGTACACTTCTGTACTGTATAATATACTGAACTAAATTACTGTATGTATACTCAACACACTGTGCAGTTGTATGTATGGTAAATAATTTTCTTATTTTATTTCTATTAACTAACCTTAGACCACTTTGTAAACTTTTTTTTTGAACTTTTTCATTTTTTTTTTAATTTTAAACTTTTAATATTGTTTTTTGGTTTCTTAAATTTTTATATAAACACTTTGTTAGTCCATATCATACACAGCTTAACAGAGAGGATCAGGATCATCCACATCAGTGTTCTCAACTTCCTCATAGTGCTCCACTGGAAGTTTCAGGTCACATAACCTCCATGGGTGAACTGTCACCAACAGTGATAATAATTTCTGTAATGCCTGAATGAGCTCTGGTGGCTCAGTGGTTAAGTGCTCACCTGCTAACTGATAAGTCATTAGGTTGAACCTGCTAGCTGCTTCATGGGGGAAAAGATCTGGTAATCTGCTCCTGTAAAGATCACAGCCTAGAAACCCTATGGGGCAGTTCTACTCTACCCTATAGAGTCCTTGTGAGTTGAAATTGACTCAGCATCAATGGGTTTGGTTTGGATAATGTTTGAAAGACCTGGCTGAGGCTCTTCTTGGGTATGTGTTGGCTTCTTCAGGAATATGTCCAGTGTTACTTGCCTAGTTTGCTTTTTTCTTTTCATCCTAAATTTCTTTACATGCAGCAAGCACTGCATGAGCATTTCTATCGGTGAAAAGCATTCAGTGTTTGGGTTCATGTCTTCAGCACTATTCAACATGCTGTTAAGATTTGCAAATAAGTTGTCTAACCTCTTAATAGTGAACCCCTTCTGTACTTTTTTACCTTGCCTCTTCTTCAGCTGTTTACTCTTGCTGTAGCTCCAGCAACTCTTTATTTTTCACTTACTCAGGAACCACCTCTAGGACTTCTTCAATGTCCTCATCATGTATGTATAGGTTCAGGTTGTTGTTTACCGTGTTGACAATAGCTCTGTTAATCTCTGCAATCTCATCATCCAGTTCACATTCCTTAAAGTCCTGCATATAATGCTTCAGTATTTTTTTTTCCATATCCCAATCATGTACTTTGTGGTTCTATAATCCCTATGAAAGGTTCTTTATACGCTGGTAAATGTATGCCTTCCAGAACTGCATTAGTGTCTTGCCAGTGTCATTAGTTGCAGCAATAGCCTGAGCAAATGTCCTCTTCAAGTAGTATGCCTTCAATGCTGCAGTAACCCCTTGGTCCATTGGCTGAATTAGAGATGGTGTTTGGTGGGAGGAATATTACTTTAATGTTGGGGTAGTGGTCAACAATGAAAGGGCGATGTCCCGGAGCACTGTCTACAGTTGGCAAAATCTTGAAAGGTATGCCTTCTTCCGTGCAGTCTTTCTCCATTTAAATGGCATAGCAATTGAAATAGACACCCTGAAACAGCATTTGTGTCATCCCTGACTTTTGTACCTGTAATAAACCAGTAAGATGCATTTGTTGATATTCTTGAAAGCCTTAGAGTTTTCACTTTGCCATGTAAATACAAATGGCTTTAACTTTAACTTGTAGCCAGCAATATTGCTTCCTAACAGCTCTCTCTTTAAAAGCCTTAAAGCCTGCCATTGACTTGGCCTCCTTATGGATGAAGATCCTTAAAAGTCATTTGCTTCCAAAATAAGGAGGTTTCATACATATTGAAAATTTGCTGGGGCAAATATCCTCACTCTACAATTACTTTAAGGTTTTAGCAAGTTCTGCTGCCTTCACAGCATGACTATACTTTTATTTTTGTATATAGCTCTTAAATCCATGAAGAAATTCTTTTTGTAGCTAACAGGAGGAATGGTTCCGAGTTTGTTTTCCTCCAGTGGACAACCAATTATGTCAACATGAGCAACATATATCAAGGAGATCGACTTTTTGTCAAATTGAAATCTATTAAAATTGAAAAAGGATTCTGAAAATACTGCTACTAGCCTATACTTTGCTTTTATGCAAAATAGGAAGGGAACCCCTTCCTCAAGATAAAGTAATTCTTGGGTTATGAATCTCCAATTTACAGACAACTCCTATGTGCTCTCACTTTGACACAGTTGAACCAACCCCTCCTTGCAGCAAATTCTTCATCACAGTCAATTTAACTTGTTGCACATGCAGTTTTTAAATTATAGAAAAGGCTTTAAATCTTTTCTTGCAGTAATTTAAAAAAAAAAAAAAAAACCATTGCCATTGAGTCAGTTCTTACTCATACTGAGCCCCATTGGGTTTCCAAGGCTGTAAATCTTTATGGAAGTAGATTGCCTCATCCTCCTCCCATGCAGCAGCTGGTGGGTTTCAACCATTGATGACCTAGTTAACAGCAAAATGCCTTACCCACTCAGCTGCCAGAGCTCTTTTTTCTTGGACTAAACCAAAAAAACCAAACTCACTGCCATCAAGTCAATTCCGACTCATAGCGACCTCCATTGTGTTTCCGAGGGGATAAATCTTTACAGAAGTAGATTGCCCAGTCTTCCGTCCGTGGAATAGCTGGTGGGTTTGAACCACCAGTCTTCTGGTTAGTAGTCAAATGCCTTAGGCACTGTGCCACTAGAGCTCCTTTCTTGCACTAAAGGCTGAACAAGAACCGTATGCACCTGTTGAAACTTACCCACAAATTAGATTTAAAGACATACTTAGGAAATGATCTCATTCGTAATCCAGAAACTGCTTGTATTTTATTTTAACCTGCCAGAAACTTTTAGTAGTTTTATCAAGACATAATTCATATACTATGCGATTTACTCTTTGAAAGTATATAATTCAGTGGTTTTTAATATATTCACAGAGTTGTGCAACTGTAACCACTGCTTTTAGAACATTTCATTGTGGTACTCATTAGTAATCATTCCCAGTCCCCAAAGGTAGGCCCCAATAGACCTAGGCAACTACTTTCTGTCTAGATTTACCTTTTTTAACATTTCATTTAAATGGAATCATAACATGTTATCTTTTAGGACTAGCTTCATTTAGCATAATGTTTTCAAGGTTCATCCGTGTTGTACCATGTATTATTACTTCATTTCTTTTTATAATTCCATTTTATTTATCTGTTTAGCAGCTAATGAACATTTGAGTTGTTACCACATTTTAGATGTTATGAATATTGTTGCTGTGAACATTTGTGTTTTAAGTGTTTATGTGGGCATACGTTTTCATTTCTCTTAGGTGTGTACCTAGGAGTGAAATTGATCAGTTATATGGTAACTCTGTTTAATCTTTTGAGGAACTGCAAGGCTGTTTGCCAAAGCAGCTGCACAGTTTAAATTCATACCAGCTACGAATGAGGGTTCAACTTTCTCCACAGAAAATTTTTATAATAAATATATTTACAGTGTGACTGGTGATCTTTCAGGAATAGCACTTTCGTGCATTGTACGACTGACAGCCTCTAACTGTTGTCAAAATGTAATTATTCATTAATGGTAAAAACTGCCTAATGTAATTTGCATTTCCCTCCTGTTGCTATTTTAAAATTCACTGTGGATCCAGATCAGAGTTCCTATATGTTCTTTGCAATCTCTGCCACCATTTTAAAAAACAAAATTGAAGTTATGTTTGATATGTGTTAACTTCAGTTTTCAGAAAGAGCTAAGATTAGCTTATTTCTCTAACAAACACTCAATGAGAATAGTTTTTTTTAATCAAGGTTTAGCTCAAAGACTGCTTTATGTGTTTATTTTCACCTGCTTACTAATTATAAATTCATGTTTGCTATTTTACTGTCCTGTTCTAAGTTTCTAGAAGTGGTTTGGTGGACATTCTTTCCTCCCATAGTTTCATGTTACTGAATCATCATCTTGGCAACTTGGAATTTAAGAAATACAGTAAAACCTGTGATAGCTGGAACTTGAGTAAGTTGGAGAACTGTCAGAGAAGGAAAACTCAAATATTTTCCACGAATAAAGAGTAGTAGAAAAGTGGCAAGACTACATCTGTCAAAGGTGGAAAACTTGTGAGACCTGGAAATACAAGGCAGTCTTGTCAAGTTCCTGCTGTCACAGGTTTATTTATATATATATAGTGATATAGTGAGGGGGCAAACAAAACAAAACTAGATTTACTGGGCATTATTAAAAGGAAGGTTGGACAAACTACTTCCATAGTGATACCGCCTTGGAAACCCAAGGAGGAGTCTCTATGAGTCAGGTCAACTCGACGACACATAACAACAACAATATTTTGAAAGTTAGGAATCATCCGTGATTGCCACTACCTGTTAAATGAAGAGTTGTTCTTTAGCAGAGTAAAAGAATCTCAATTTGTCTAACTTTTTAAGTGTAGTTTATATTCTATAAATTATTTGAACACATAGGAACGTGCTTCAAATTTTATATATATCAAGATTTTCTAGCTTTTTGTAATTTCAGTGACTTTTTAAAATATTAGTAAGTCAATGTTTTCATGTAAAACCTCTTAAAACCAGGTGAGACACTCGCCTTTTATCTGTAAACTAAATTATATGATAGTATACATAGTGGTTTTTTCTTAATTATAAAAATGGTATGACAAGATAAAATATAAAGAAAAATACCAGTTTTTTAATACAGGCAGTCCCATAGTTACACATATCTGGCTTTCCCTTTAATGATATGTTATGGAAATTTGCCCTCACTTTGAAAGGATTGAACTCACAACAAATTCTTCGTCACAATCACCTTCACTTGTTGCACACGCAGCCGTTAAATCACAGCTTTGAGCCTTTTCTTGCGCTGAAATCAGGCTAATTAAGAACTACTTGCACCTGTTCTGACTTACCTACAGATTCAGCTTAAAGACACACTTAAGAACAGATCTCATTTGTAACATGGGGAGTGCCTGTATTTCTAATTTCATTTTGGTCTCTTCTCTTTTACTCTTTGTCTGTATACGTGATTAAAAATGCAGTAATATGTATGTTGCTGTCAATTGACTCGATGGCACACAACACACACATGTATAGCAGAGTGGGAAATGGTGAGGCTCGAGGTAGGTAGGGAGTAGATAACAATAATAAAAAGTAAACACTGATACATTTGTGAGGTATTATTCTAAATAATTTTCATATATTAGTACATTGAACCCTAACAGCATTTTCTGCTCACAGAGGAAACTGAGGCACAGAGTGTTTTGCCCAAAGTTAATATAACAAAACTGGGACTTGAGCCTGTTCATTGTGGCTCTAGAGCCTGTGTTCTTAACCACTGTACCGTACTACAGATTTTAAATTATGATTGTTGTTGTTGTTGTTGTTATTTGCCATCGAGTTGGCCCCGACTCATAGCAACCCCTCCTTGGGTTTCCGAGGCAGTATCACTACGGAAGTAGGAATGCCCAACCTTCCTTCCCAGGAGTGGCTGGTGGGTTTGAACCGCCAGTCTTCTGGTTAGCAGTCAAGTGCCTTAGGCACTATGCTACCAGAGCTCCTTAAATTATGATTAGGGACTTTTATGTCTGAAGGGTAATAAGAAAACATCCAAAGATTTTTAGTAGGAACATGAATTAATTTGTTTTTAAAACATCTTTCTGGTTCCAACTTGGAGAAGAAACCAGAGGAAAGCAAATGTGGATATACATAGAAGTTAGAAAGCTACTGCTATATTCAGGGCAAGAATTGTTGGTTGTTAGAACAAGTCAGGGGCAGTAGGAGACAACTTGATATAATCACAAATTATTCATGTGATGTTCACAAGATTTGGTGTTAAGTTTTAAAATTGGGAGTAAAGGAGCAAGAGGAGTAAAGGATGGCAGCTAGGAGCAAATGGTGGTATTGGAATGGAATGGAGGAGAAATAGACTTTGTGAAAATATTAAACTGGCTCCAGATAGATTGGAGCTTAAAAGAGAGACTTAGGCCAAGAAAGTGGAAGATATTGCCCAGGGTTAGAATTTAGAATAAGAAAAGGAATTCCAACATTTAGAGGTCTAGTGGAACAAATCAGATGTGCAAATAAGACTGGAAGGATTTATCCAAAAAGAAATGTTGTTCTTCCATATTTAAGAAGGTTAAGAAGATAAATTACTTCTTTTACCAGGTTTAAAAAAAACCTTACAAACTCTACTAACTTTTTTTAGTCATTGTGGTGCAGTGAATTACTTGTTACAGCTTTTCTAGTCATGGCCTTTGTGACTCCCACCAGATTACTCTGGTGGTTGTTAAGTGCTGTCGAGTTGGGTGGAACCATGTAAGTAAGGTGTATGGAACTCTCATGTGAGGATTGGTTAGTTTTAATATGCTGCTGGGCTTAAAATGAGGCCTCCTGCTGGCAGAAGAGGGGATCTCACTGCCATCAAGAGAGAACAGTTGTAGGTGAAGTGGAGTTTTTCCCCTTGGATCTGAGATCCTTGCCCTGGACCTGCTTGGCAGAGATGCCCAGCTGAGAGACAGTGACAGTGGAACTAAGAGGCACGAGACAGAGTGGCGGGTTTTTCTGGCCCATGGAGCAAGAAAGCTGAGTGCCCATGGACAGGAGGCTTGTTGGCAGAGTGTGTGTATCTAGGTGTACCTATTAGCAGAGCTAAAGGAGTTCTGTAACAGTTGCCCGAGCAGAGCATAGACCAGGCCGAGAGGCCAAGGGCCAGAGAGGCGAGACTGAGAGCATTGCAGAGGGGAGACTCCTGATTGAAGAACTGTATCCTGTGCATGTTCCTGTAACCCCCGTAATCGTGTGTATTGTATGTGTTTTTTGTGGCTATTGCAACAAATTGTTGAACCCAGCAAAGAAGTAATGAGTGCCATGGGAGGTACGGCTGGTGTTAAAATTGGTAAAAAGGTTGGAGGATGGCAGTATGTATGGCCTCATAGGGATAAGCCTTGGGCTGTTGATGGTGATTCTTTTTCTCCCTCATGAGATTGGAGGAGGTCAGAAGATGCTACTCCTATATCCTTTTTGCAGTCGTATGTTGTCACATTGCCTCTCTCTAAATATATCATGCATTTCTAACTGTCTGCTCGAACTTTCCACTAGAATGTTTCACAGGCATCTAAATTTTAATGTATTTATTATTGAGCTCTTGTTTTTTAAATTGTAGTACATACAAATGTAGCAAAACATTTGCCATTTCAGCATTCTTAACATATATAATTCAGTGGTATTAGTTATGTTTGATTTATTACTGAATTCTTGACTGCTCCTTTCTGCCTCATGAGCTCTTCAGACTTGACTTCTAGAATGTCAGCTCCATGAGAGCAGGGATTTTGTCTGTTATTTGCACTTATACCTAGTGCCTAAGGCATTTGACTGCTAACCAGAAGGCTGGCGGTTCAAACCCACCAGCCACTCCTCAGAAAGAATATTGGGCGATCTATTTCCATGGTGATACCATCTTGGGAACCACAGGAGGGGTCGCTGTGAGTTGGATCCAACTGGACGGCAGTGAGTTGGTTTTTTTTTTTTTTTAAATACCTAGTTCATGGTATATAAAAGGCAATTAGTAAATATTTCTTGAATGAGTCTCCAAATGCTGCCACCATATCATTCTCCAGATTGCTCAAGCCTTCAAACTTTTCTTTCACTACTTCTCTCTTCCTCACCACCTAAATTTGACAAATCATGTCAGTTATACTCCTAAAATGCCTCTCATATCCATCCATTTTTTTTGGATGAATCAATGGAAACACTGATTTCACCCTAGTCTATTATGTCAGTTTTGTGACTGACGTTCCAGAATCAACTTTATTTCTCATCTTCCACAGCAACCAGAAAGATTATCTCAAGATGTAAATTGCATCTTGTTAACTTTGCATCTCAGGGGCATTTTACACATACTGTTCCATTGTTTCAAGTATTTTTCACCCCACTTTTTGCCTGGTTATTTCCTGTTCAGATTTTGAATTTCAGCTTAAATGTTTCTCTACAGTGTGTTCTCAGTTCCTCCAATTCCCTTGATATACTTCATAGTAAAACATTGTGTTAATTACACTGATTATTCTGTGCCGTAATTGCATATGTCAGGAGCTCTCGTGGTGCAGTGGTTAGGTGCTCAGGTGCTAACCAAAAGGTCAGTGGTTCAGACCTTGGGAGAAAGAGCTGGTGATCTGCTCCCATAAAGATTAAAGCCTAGAAACCCTATAGGGCAGTTCTGCCCTTTCCTATAGGGTCACTATGAGTGAGAATTGACAACACATAATACACAACAATTACTTAAGTATGTGATCAGTTGTATATCTGCCTCCCTTTCTAGAATTTGAAGTTTGTTGGACCAATGATCATATTTGTATTACTTATCAATGTATCCGTGCTATAATTCTCAAAAATATTTTGAGACTCTTAGATAATAGTGAATGAATGAAGGAATATGTGAGTGAATGGTTGGATTAAGAATGAAAAATCCGTAAAGGAAACATACAATGATTAAAGAGATTGTAGTACAGCCAGTGGAATATGTCATTCTGGAAGCCAAAGGAAAGTTTCAAACGTAGAAAATACGCCAAATATAGGAGAGAAGAATAATAAGATCGAGGCTAAGAATTATCTTTGGGAAACAGTATAACATAGTCCCAAGAGGAGCCAGACCTGTCTCTGTCTCTTATTGAGTATAAACCTGTTTTTTCATAATCTCTGAGCACTCAGTAATAGCACCTACCTCATGGTGATTGTAAGACTTAAATGGGATAATACATGTAAGACATTTAACATCAAACTTTGTACATATTAAGAACTCAGTAAATGTTGGGTGTTTTTACTGCTTTTAACTACTACTGCTGAATCATAAAGACTCATCTTTACTCAGTAGGATTCTGTCAGATTGCGTCAATTTCCTTCTCCCCTCTATAATAGATATCTTATCTATACACAGAATGGTCTCCAAACATAGTTATCTTTCAAAGTGGTTCTGTATCTCACAGACCACAGCACTATGTTAGCAACAGTATATTTGTTCATTTTTGTTATTAGATCATTTTTTTGTTATTCTGATGTAGGTGGAAGGTGTTGGGGTGAGTAGTGATGTGCATATCAGAAATAGAGTATGGAGGTGAAAAACAAATTTGAGCAATTCCTGCTCAAAAGTTCCATATTTGTATTGCTTTTTCAGGTATTCAGTTGTATATTGAAGGACCCCTGTTGATGCAGTGGTTAAACGCTTGGCTGCTAACTGGAAGGTTAGTGTTTCAAACTCACTTGCCACTCCACAGGAGAAAGATCTGGCAGTCTGCTTACTTAAGTCTGCTCCCTTGGAAACCCTCTGAAAGCAGTTCTGCTTTGTCCGGTAGGGTTATTATGAGTCAAAATCTACTCGATGACAACATATTTTTTTGGTTTTAGTCACAGATTGAAGAACATACAGTGAGAGGCTTTCATAAGTCACTATGAATTATGAATGTCTGGTAAATTTATAGACCATATCCAACATACTTTGTGTTGCTGTAGTATTCTAAAGAGTTTGTTTGCAGCTATAATGATTTGTGGAAAAGGACTTCATGCTTAGGTAGTAGTGTTTGATTCCTTTGAATTTGTACTAGGATGTTATCGATTATTTCATGTTTTCAAAACTAATCCCTAAATTACACGTGTGATGAATGTTGAATTTGGCTTTTTGAGCAGAGATTCTAACAGTCTCAGTTTTGTGTTATCCTTGGGAATAAATGTGTATTATTTAGGAACCAGAATATATTGTGTAACAACGTGACATTCTTGCCCCTGCATGGAAAACTGAGATTGTATAGGTATCTTTCCAAAGGCCAAAAAAATATCATTTGTATTAGAACATTGCTTTGAGAGTTCAGTATTCTGGCAGCTGCTGTAGGGACTGCTTTTTAAAAAATTTGCGTTTAGCAGATAAAAACCACTTTGTGATGTGAAATATTTTCAGAGTTTAGGTTTATATATACTAAACTCACCACCGTCGAGTCAGATCCAACTCATAGCGACCCCTCCTTGGGTTTCCAAGGCAGTATCACTACAGAAGTAGATTGCCCAGCCTACTAGACTCAGTTAAATTTGGTGTGTGGAATTTACCAATCATAATTTTCTAGTCTCCTTACCTAAATGGATTCACAAAGTATACCCTCAGGCATACTGTATTTTTCCCCCCCTCCTTCCTCAAGTTGTTGTTCATTACCTAAGAATGGATTCCAACTCAGTGTTGTGACAGAGCCCCATCTGGAGGCAGATCCCAGGTCTTTTTCCCTGCAGAGCCACTGGTTGAGTTCAGACTTCTAGCCATATCAGCAGCTGATTGCTTAACCATTGTACCACCAGCATCCCTTAAACCAAAATAAACCAAACCCAACTGATGTTGAATCGGATCCGACTCATAGCGACCCCTCCTTGGGTTTTCAAAGCAGTATCACTACGGAAGTAAAATTTCCCAACCTTCCTTCCAAGGAGTGGCTGGTAGGTTTGAACTGCCAGCCTTCTGTTTAGCAGTCACATGCCTTAGGCACTACGCCACCAGAGCTCCTCCAGCATCCCTTGTTGTTGTTGTTGTTATGTGCCGTCGCTCAAACCCGACTCATAGCGACCCCTCCTTGGGTTTCCGAGGCAGTATCACTATGGAAGTAGGATTGCCCAACCTTCCTTCCGAGGAGTGGCTGGTGGGTTTGAACCGCCAGCCGTCTGGTTAGCAGGCAAGTGTCTTAGCCACTATGCTACCAGAGCTCCCTTAGGGAAATGCAAATAGTTCTCTATTCTTACATGAATTTCTAGGAGGAAGATTAATGTTTCAAATTAATCTCTTTACAGTTTATTGATATCCTGCTATTTATGTAATAATCTGCATCACTTTGGTCCACTTTTTCCACTCTTAAAATAAAAAGAACATATTCTCCCAAACTTTCCTACTCTGAAATGTTTTAAAAGTTGAATAAGTGCAATAAAAGTGCTTTGAGTTTGTTTGAGAGAGATGCTGAAATTCTACTTGGCATTTATAAATATATGTTAAGACTTCTCAAAGTATTTCATTGTTGAAAACAAATTATAGTTGACCCTTGAACAATGTGAGGGTTAGAGATGCTGACCCCCCACACAATTGAAAATCTGTGTATAACTTTTGACTCCCCCAAAACTTAATTGCTAATAACCCACTGTTGACTGGAAGCCTTACTGATAACATAAGCAGTCCATAATATAATTTTTGCTGTATAGTTACTAGATTTATTAATTTAGCATGATGATTATTTACATTGATTAAGTGGAAGTGGATCATCATAAAGGTCTTCATCCTTGTCATGAGGAGGAGGAAGAAGAAGAAGGGATTGGTCTGCTCTCTCAGGTGGCAGAGGGAGAAGGAGGTAGAAGAAGTGGAAGGGGAGGTAGGAGAGAGAGGCACACTCAGTGTATAACTTTATGGAAATACATCATAATTTCTGTCTGACTTTTTTGCTTTTTCATTTCTCTAAAATGTTTCTGTATAGTACTAATGCAAACTATTCCATCGTTTGCTTTAGTTTCAGTGCCAGTATCATAGAAGGGTCCATGTATGACATAAAAAGTCAAAAGCAGTCTTGAGTAATCAGAACCATTTTGCCAGATTGTCTGACATCATTTTGTTTGCTGGCACTGTTTCTTCTGTGTCTTCTTCCTCATTGTCTGTCACTCATTCAGATGCACTTGTCTCTGTCAAGTCATTTTCTGTTAATTCCTCTAGTGTGGTGTCTCTTAGCTCTTGAATTTCTCCTTGCTCTCTGTCTCAAAAAAATCTGCATGTAAGCGGACCTGGGTAGTTCAAACCTATGTTGTTCAAGAATAAGCTATATAGGAAAGTTTTAAAATGTGTGTACTTGTGTGTACTTGGGACCATCATCACAGGGGACATCAAGCTCAAGTTGCATAATATACTACACAAAACATTGTTCCACATCTACTCTGGCAAGTAGCAACTGGGATCTTAGAAGCTTGCAGGCAGCCTTCTAGATGCAGTGATGGGTTTCTGCTCATCTAGAGCAAAGAAGAATGAAGAAAACCAAAGATACATGGAAACAGTTAGTCCAAGCAACTGGTACACCATGCGATTCTCAGCCTGTACAACTATGAGTCCAAAAGAACTAATGGTGCCTGGCTACCTCTGTCAACCACTCAGAGGGGAATCTATGTAGGAGATCCTAGACAGAGTGACAGAATAATGTGGAACAAAACTTAAAATCATTTAAAACAAAACAAAACAGATTTGCTGGTCTGATAGAGCCTGATGGAACCCCTGAGACTGTGGCCCTTAGCAGCCCTTCAGGTCTGAAATTGAACCCGCTCCTATGGCTTCCAGCCAAACCAAAGGCAGGTACATGAGCTGAACATTTATATTAGGTAGAAACACTCCTTGGAGAGAACAATTATGGGAGAATAGAAGGGCTTTGTATGCACAGGGAGATAGCTCGGGGCAGGAGTGCATGAAAGGAAGGACACAGTGTAGAGGTAACTATGGGAAGGAAGTGGGAGGAGAGCTGTTGTATTGTGGTAAATTGTAGTCAGTGTTATGAGACAAAGTGTATGTGAGCAGCTGTATAGAAAGTGATTTTGCTCTGTAAACTTTCACCCAAATCACAATTAAAAAAAAAAAAAAGTTGTATGTAAAGAAAAAAAAACCCACACTGCCTTTGTGTCGATTGTGACTCACAGCAACCTTATAGGACAGAGTTAGAACTGCTCCCATAGGGTTTCCAAGGCTGTGAATCTTTAGAGAAGAAGACTGCCTTATCTTTCTCTCTCATAGAGTGGCTGGTAAGTTGGAACCACTGTACCATCAGAGTTCTTTGTACTTGTGTGTAGAGAATGTAAAAGCAGTTGTGTTTGTGTAAATTGTAAATTCTTATTTCTTTTTATTCCAGAAAAGATTTGTTTTAACAGCTAATCAAAAAGATTACAAGCCCATCAGTTCACCAATAGTAACATGAAACCCAGGATGAGTATTCAAAATTAGATAATAAGTAAGAAAGGGAAAAAACAAGTTACTAGAAAAGGGACTAGTAGATAAGAAATAACTCATAAAGGTGGTTAATAAGAAATAACAGACAATGTATGGAGTAATTGAACACATATTTATCAAAATCTGTATGTTCTACATGCTAGAATACAACAGTAAACTAAACTGACAAAAGTCCATTTACTGGTGGAGTTTACACATTCCAGTGGAAAGATACAGGGAATAAACAGTAAAAGTAAATATATTGTACATTACGTGGGGAGCAGAACAGTGGAGAAAAATAAAACAAGACAGAGACCATGAGAAGATGGTGACAAGATGGATATTTTTTCTAATATAAGGTTTTCAGCGAGTTACTCTCCTATAAATTCACATTTAGGCAAACACATGAAAGAAGTGAAAGAACAAGCCATATAATTATCTGAGGAAAAGGTATTCTAATCAGGTAGAATAGTAAGTGCAAAGGCCCTGAGGTAGGAATATTTATGTTCTGTTTGAGAAACAAGTATGACTGCTGTCTCCCCTTCTTGGAACTGAGTGAGTAGGGAGACCAGTAGGTGATAAATAGGTAAGGGAAAAAAAAAAAAGAAAAACCGAAGTCACTGTCATTGAGTTGGATCTGACTCGTAACGACCCCTCCTTGGGTTTCTCAGGTGGTATCACTACAGAAGTACGTTGCCCAGTCTTCCTTCTGAGGAGTGGCAGGTGGGTTTGAATCACCAGCCTTCTGGTTAGCAGTCAAATGCCTTAGGCACTATGCTACCAGAGCATAAATAGGTACAAAATAAAAAACCAGACTCACTACCATCAAGTTGGGTATGACTCATAGCAACCCCTCCTTGGGTTTCCGAGGAGGTATCACTGTGGAAGTAGATTGCCCCACTTTCCTTCTGAGGAATGGCTGGTGGGTTTGAACCACCAGGCGCCTGGTTAGCAGTCACATGCCTTATGTACTACCTACCGGGGGGGTATAATTTATATAGGGAGTGCAAGGCCATTGTAAGAACTTAGGCTTTTACTCTGAGTAAGACAGGAAACCATTAAAAAGAATTTGAGCAGCGAGGTGACATAATTTGACTCAGTCTTTAAAAAGATGACACTGCTACTGAGTTAAGGCTGTAAGAGATACAAAGATTGAAGCAGGAAACCAGTTAGGGACTATTGTGATAATTTATCAGATATTATGATAACTTGGATCTGAGTAGTATTTGTCAAAGTAGTAAGAAATGGTTAGATTCTGCATAATGTTTTGAAGATAATTGCTGACATTTTGCTTACAGAGTAGACATATGAGGTATGAAGGAAAGAATGGAGGCAAGAATATTTAGAAATTTTGGGTCTGAATGCTGGAATTGCCCCTTCTTGAGATGCAGTACCCTGTGAAAAGAACAGATTTGGAGGATGGGAAGATCATTTGACTTTAGACTTTAAATTTGAAGTATCTATTTATTAGATAAGGGAGCTCTGGTAGCATCGTGACTAAGGCACTTGACTTCTAATAAGAAGGCTGGCGGTTCAAACTCACCAGCCACTTCTCGGAAGGAAGGTTGGGCAATCTACTACCGTAGTGATACTGCCTCGGAAACCCAAGGAGGGGTCACTATGGGTCGGGTCCGACTCCATGGCAATGGTTGCATTTATTAGATGTCCCCTCAATGTGTCAAGTAGGCATTTAGATATATGAATCTGGAGTTTCCGGAGGAGGTTTAAGCTAGAGATACAAATTTGGGAATCATATGTGTTGGATGGTATTTAGAGCCAAAACACTGAATCTGATGATCTGGAAAATGAGTGTAGAGAGAAAAGACAAAAGGTCCAGTGCCCTGGGGCATTCCAGTATGTAAAAATCAGGAAAGAAAGAACTAGCAAAGGAGACAGGTGAGTAGCCAGTGAGGAAGAAGGATCAACAGAGGTATCCTGGAAGTTCAGTAGAGAAAGAGAGAAGCTTTTCAGCTGTCATTTTTGTTTTGGTTGCGTAAGATGAGGAGACTGAATTTATCATTGTACTTAACAATGTGAATGTCATTTCTGGCCTTATTCAGCAGTTTCTGTGGAGAAGTAGTGGTGAAAGAATCAATAAAATGTTCAAGAGAAAAAAAAGAGTGGGTCTGGCGATAGGTAGCTTAGAAGCATAGACCACTCTTTCAAAAAATTATTTTCTAAAAGGCAACAGAGAAATGTGAAGCTGGAGGATGTGAGGTCGAGAGGGTTTTTCTTAGATGAGAGTTAATTGTAGCGTAATTGGCATTATCTAGAAGAAAGATGAGAAATGGATGATGGTGGGGTGGTTATACTCTTCAGAAGATGGGGACAGGTAGGATTTAGTCTTCATGAGGAGAGGTTGGCCGTGTGTAGGTGTAGGGGCAATATATATGTAGTGAAACCTTTGAGAACTGGAACTCTATGGGACTGCTTTGTTTTTCCAAGTCTTGCAAGTTTTCTTCTTTTGATAGGATGCTTACTTAAAAAAAAAAAAAAAAAACCTCACTACAGTCTAGTCGATTCTATCTCATAGCGACCCCTCCTTGGGTTTCCAAGGCATTATCTCTATGGAAGTAGATTGCCCAGTTGTCCTTCTGAGGAGTGGCTGGTAGGTTTGAACCGCCAACCTTCTGGCTAACAGGCATTTGACTGCAAATGCCTTAGCCACTATACCTCCGGAGGATGCTTACTAAGCAGTCTGTGTTAAGACTCCTACCTTGTTTTAGTTTTCCTTCTCTGACAGGTTTCTGCTTTACACAGGTTCCAGTTAAGAACAGATAGAAATAGATGGATAGAAGTATAGTGAGAGCATGTGTCCGTTTTCCTTTGGTGGTTTCTACTATCATAGATAGGAAGAACAGTCAGTATGAAGAGAGTTGAGATGATACAAAGTAGTTGTCTAGGAGAAAAGTAGAAGGAGTGGACTTAGGGAAATGTGTAGCACCACTCAGGGTCTGCTTGAGGTTGTTGTTGTGGTTATGTGCCGTCGAGTCGGCCCCAACTCATAGCGACCCCTCCTTGGGTTTCCGAGGCAGCATCACTACAGAAGTAGATTGTCCCATCTTCCTTCCGAGGAGTGGCTGGTGGGTTTGAACCGCCAGCCTTCTGGTTAGCAGTCAAGTGCCTTAGGCACTATGCTACCAGAGCTGCTTGAGGTTAGTGGTCAGAAATACAAAGTGAGGCTGATGAGCATAGTTATTTTTCTGAGATGGGCTTTGACGGTTACAGGGACAAAAGACATGTAAAATATGATACAGAAGCACGTTAACTGGTGAAATCAAGATATTTTACTAAGCTTTCAGAAAACTAAATACGTGGGATATAATCAGCTTTGTGTGTAGAGATTTCTCCTGGTAACACAGCATGAAGTCATCATGTAAGATAGAAAAGGGGAAACAAATACACATGCCAAACTGTGTATTAAACGTGTATTGTTGTTATGTGCCGTCAAGTCGGACCTGACTCATAGCGACCACTCCTTGGGTTGCCAGGGCAGTATCATTACAGAAGTAGGTTGCCCAACCTTCCTTCCAAGGAGTGGCTGGTGAGTTTGAACCTCCAGCCTTCTGGTTCGCAGTCAAGTGCCTTAGGCGCTATGCTACCAGAACTCCCGTTAAACATATAGGGACTTTAAAATTCATTCATTTATGCAACTATTTATGGAGTACTTTAATCCTTGTGTGGGGGCAAAGTGCTCAGTTGCCAATGGAAAAGTCAGTGGTTTGAA
This sequence comes from Orycteropus afer afer, assembly GCF_000298275.1. Taxonomy (NCBI): domain Eukaryota; kingdom Metazoa; phylum Chordata; class Mammalia; order Tubulidentata; family Orycteropodidae; genus Orycteropus; species Orycteropus afer. Next base: position 2,424,158 of record NW_006921804.1, read on the forward strand.
CCTACTAGCCACTCTGTGGAGAAAAGATGTGGCAATTTGCTTCTATAAAGATTACAGCCTTGGAAACCCTATGGGGTATCTCTACTCTGGCCTATGTTGTTGTTGTTGTTATTTGCCATTGAGTCGGCCCCGACTCATAGCGACCCCTCCTTGGGTTTC
>NW_006921804.1:2424878-2533083 GCF_000298275.1 Orycteropus afer afer
CAGTGGGGGTGGCTTTGAGTCAGAATTGACTTAATGGAGTGAGTTTGGTTTTTTTGGTGGTGGTTGTTGTTATGTGCCGTTGAGTCAGACCCAACTCAGCGATCCCTCCTTGAGTTTCCGAGGCGGTATCACTACTGAAGTAGATTGCCCAACCTTCCTTCCGAGAACTGGCTGGTGGGTTTGTACTGCCAGCCTTCTAGTTAGCAGTCAAGTGCCTCAGGCACTACGCTACCAGAGCTCCTGGTTTTGATGTAGTTTTTTATGGTATAGTTAGTAATATGTAGTACATAACAGTGTTGCAACATGTAATTTGCTGATGTTATCCTGTTCATGCCAACCCCTAAAGCTAAATAAATATCAGATTTATAAAGTTACTGATACTAAAAGGCAATAATAATGGAAAATAAAAAGCAAAAAGAGATTTTTGAATAAGGAAAGAACCAACTTAACAGAGTTGTCAGAATAGAACCCCATTGTAAGTCAAGGACTAGGTATGTAGTCTACTTGTGGATGTGAGATCCCTGATAGAACAGTGGTTGAGCACTTAGCCTCTAACCAAGAAGTCAGTGGTTTGAACTCATCAATGACTCCGTAAGAGAAAAGACCTGGCATTATGCTCCTGTAAAGATTGCAGCCTAAGAGACCCTATTGTTGTTGTTGTTGTTATTTGCCATCGAGTCGGCCCCGACTCATAGCGACCCCTCCTTGGGTTTCCGAGGCGGTATCACTACGGAAGTAGGAATGCCCCAACCTTCCTTCCGAGGAGTGCTGGTGGGTGGGGCGGTTGTATTCTGTCCTGTAGTGTTGCCATGTGTCGGAATCAGCGCCATGGCAGATAACAACAACTTGGGGATGTAGCTAACAAATGTGGAGCAAGAAAAATAAAGTCACTTGCCCAAATTGTGATACAGATAGGTATCAGGGAAGAATCCATTCAGGGCAAGCTTAAATGTAGGTACGAAATGCAGTATTTAAAACCTTTGATGCCGAAAGTATTTTTGGCATTTGAAAGAGAGTATAATAGATTGGGTGAACTCCCCACTCTTTAATCAAACACATCAATACTTCTGCATTGAAATGTTTAAATACTTAACAGATATCATGATAATTAAGACTATAATGGCTCCCCATCAAGTCAGATTTTTCTACTTGTGAGTTCTGAAAAACTTTAGTTTTTCAATTTTTTGGGTTTTGGGATTATGAACACATCACGGAGAAGATAGGACTTTTCACTTTTATAGGGAAAGAAAGCACAGAAGCAGAAATGAGCATGCTTTCTTGGGGTCAGTAAAGAACACGGAATTGACTAATATCATAGTGAATTTACATTGTGAAGTAAGGTTAAACAAGTGTGAATTGTTAAAGCCAGATTATGAAAAGCCTTGAATGCCATGGTGAAGTATTAAGATGTGAAGTGATAGACAGCATTGTCAGAGTGACGTGATTCGAAGAATATTCTTTCAGTTGTTTGTGTGATGCAGTACAGTGCGAACAAACTAAAGAGTTTAGTATTTGGTAAGAATTTGTTGAGTCCTTAAAATGATAATAAAAAAAAATCATTGAGTTTTGTTTTTTTTTTAATTGCATTTTTGCTGTGTGCCAGTCATTGGGCTAGACATCTTATTTACATTCCTTATCAGGCTTGTGAAACAACTATACCATAGTCTTTGTCCTTGAGAATCTTACTATCTTGTTGGAAAGAAATTTTAAGGAATGTAATTTAAACTATAAAATACTATTTTTTCTAAGGAGTAGGATACTCTCTTTTTTCAGATATTTGTCCTGAATCTTCAGTCAGATACATACTTGAAATAAAGAATGCCAATCATCAAGAATGGGGAGTTACTTTATTTTGTGTTTATTTTCACTAATTATAACAATTGTAGTTAATTATTTGTATGATTATTTGTCTTTCTCATTAGAGTATAAATATTATAAGTTGAGAAACTAGATGTGGATCTGTTTTTCTTCAGTGCTCTTATTTCCAGCATTTAAAAAAAAATAATGCCTGGAATATTTCTGAATGAATAACTGAATGAATGAATTTAGAGTTGAAATGAACCTGGAAATATTTCTAACCTAAGAATATTAACCTAAAAACCTGATGACCTCTTACCATTCTTATAAAAGGGTAGATCACTGAAACCAACACAAAGCATGATTCTTTACCTTAAATGAAACTGAGTTTATTCACCTAATATATAGGAAATATATTTTCTTTGAAATGAATGAGTGCTAAAATATGTGAGTTTTTTTCTTTTTTTTTTTCTAAAATACATGAGGCTGTGTTTGCTTAGCCATCATTTGCAAAAGCTTTTATTGGTTGAATTATAACATTGGTGTTTAAACTTTGATTGCACTATACCACTATAGCTTTTTCATGATATCTGTTGAATGATAAACTTATTCTTAAATATATTTACATTTAAGATTATATGTTTGTGTGTGTGTAGACACATATACATACATTATCAAAATGTATTTATAATTAAATGAATTTAAATCCATTTTGAACTACATTTTGATTTATTTTGTTTTAACTGTCATACTTGGGTTCCTCCTAACATCCTTGTCTCCCTCCCCCATACCAGTTACTCATACTAATCAGTGATTGCCTATATTCTAATAGATTTTTGTTCTGGTCTGCCTTGCAGAGAAAGAGATGCTGGTTGCAAGTCTTGGAGATCTTTGTTTTTTATGGAACATAGTTCTGTAAAATTTTCACAAGATTCTTTGGCAATAACATATGCTTGTGATGGACCCTAGAAATACTGCTATGTTAGGATTGGGTTCTGATTCTGAAGGATTTTCAAGAAAGAGTCCCTCTGCCATCAACACTGGAACACTGGTCAGCAAGAGAGAAGTAGAACTAGAGAACAACACAAAGGAGGAAGAGGACCTTTGCAAGTGGAATCGGGAGAGAAAAGTTGAGGCAGGGAAAGATGATGGATTGACTGATGCACAGCAACAGTTTTCAGTGAAAGAAACAAACTTTTCAGAGGGAAATTTAAAATTAAAAATTGGCCTGCAGGCTAAGAGAACTAAGAAACCTCCAAAGAACTTGGAGAATTATGTTTGTCGACCTGCTATAAAAACAACTATCAAGCACTCAAGGAAAGCACTTAAAAGCGGAAAGATGACAGATGAAAAGAATGAGCACTGTGCTTCAAAACGGGTAAGTAGAATTCCCAATAGTATGTGATCATTTACAATATACGAATTTCTCAATTTTTATCTAATCAACATACGTATTCCAGGAAGTTTGGTATTTAATCTTTCTATGCTGTCCTCAAATAGTCTGTTTTTGACCCTAAAACAAGATTTGAGTCATATCAAAGGTATGAACGATACCATAACCATATTTGTATTTTTAAAATTAAGGCAAGTATTTTAAGTGGGGTAAACCTAGATTGCTGCTTTGAATATAGCATAGTGGAAAGAACATTGGATTTATAGTTAGGAAACTTAGATTTAAATCTTTTCTTCCTATTTACTAACAATGACTATGGACAAATTAACAGAGAAGAAACTGAAGCTCAAAGATGTTAATTGATATAATACCGCCTACTTGCCATTGTGGCTGGAATTAATATATTTGGAAAGGTTTTGTTAAATTAATTGTTCTGTACAGGATTAGGGGAGCTGTGGTGGCATAGTGCCTAAGGTATTTGCTAACCAGAGGGCTGGCAGTTCAAACCCACCAGCTACTCCTTGGAAGGAAGACTGGGCAATCTACTTCCATAGAGATCCTGACTTGGAAACCCAAGGAGCTGTCGCTATGAGTTGGAATTGATTCGATCGATGGCAGTGAGTTTGGTTTTTGGTTTATACAGGATTAATTTCTGTAGTTTATCATAAGCCATGTTAACTTTGTTTAAAATGCCCCCATCACCTGTTTCATACACTATTTTTTTTCTCCCTTTACCTATTTTAGTAAAGATACTAAATATGTTTTACGTCATATGTTTACTGAAGTTTAAGTCTCTGTAAGCTCAGACCAAACCCACTGCCATGGAGTCAATTATTACTCATAGTGACCCAATAGGACAGAGTAGAACTGTGCCATAGGTTTTCCAAGGTTGTAATCTTTATGGAAGATTACACTCTACGGTATCTATTTTCAGCACATAGATTTAAACAGTACACATATGTAAGTAAAACAGTAGAGCTAGGCAGAAAGAGTGGGCTTAACATTTAGCTGCACTTTTGGAATATTCCCAACTTTGTAAAATGACTTGATTTTTACTGCTAGTTCTTTAATGTCAAATTCATGTGTTTTTCACTTATGTTACCAGAAACCACACTGATGCAGATTCTTTATTCTTCTCCAAATTGCTGTGGCATCTAGGAAATTTTAATTATATTCTGTACAGGATTTTAGGATTATAAAATAACCTGGGATATTTTGTTGATAAATTCCTTATCAGTGATTATAAGTAAAATAGAAATAAGAAGGTTTGTCCTAGTTCTTAAAAAAAAAAAGTATCTTAGGTAAGTTGGTTAACCTTTCTGAGCCTTATTTTCCTCAACTCTGAAATGAAGATAATATCACTTTTAGCTAACCTCAGAAGTTTTCACAAGGTTGATTGAGAAAGATCTTTATTTAGACCTTTTATCTTTAAACAATACTACCTTTGCAGCTAAGTTGTTAAGGACTCCAGGATGATTGTCTTGGGTAATCTCTCTATTGTGTTTTTCACATAGACAGTACTAATGATAATGTTTTATACTCAAAATTTCACCAACCAGTGCTTACGCTCAATATGTTTATATCCCTTATATCCTCTTTGTACTAGAGTACAGTCTATGGTTTCTGAGGGAAGAGGAATTGCTTTTGAATGGCCAGATGTTTATTGTTCCAAGTTGTTTTACTGTAGCATGTTGAATATATTTTGTTGTTGTTAGTTGCTGTCAAGTCAGCTTTGACTCATGGTGACCTTATGTGTGACAGAACTAAATGATACCTGATCCTGTACCGTTGTTGCATAGTGCCTTCCAACCTAGGGGGCTCATCTTCCAGCACCACATTGGACGTTATTCTATGTGATCCTTAAGGTTTCACTATCTGAATTTTGAACGTAGATAACCAGGCCCTTTTTCCTAGTCTGTCTTAGTCTGGAAGCTTTGCTAAAATCTGTGCATGATGGATGATCTTGCATGTATTTGAAATACCAATGTTGTGTCTTCTAGCACCACAGCAACAACATAAGCCACCATAGTACAACAGACTGACAGTGGTTGAATAGTTCTTCAAATATAATGGGAAAGATCATGGACGGAGGCAAAACTAAATATAAATCCTGGTTTAAGAACTTTGCATCGGCAAGTTATTTTACCTTGCTGGCACTTGGTTTTCTTATTTACAGTATGAGGCCTATTTTGAATGGTTACTTTGAGAATTACATTTATGTAGGAAATCTGAAATGTGATAGGTTCTTGTGAACATTCTCTTTCCTTTTTTATAACCTGAGATAGGGCTTCACAATCTAGGAGCTCTGTAAGGGTTTGAATGCGTGTGTTCTCTGAATCTGATAATCTGCAGAATTTTGCATTTGGATGCATTTTTATGTAGCTCTTATTAGCTTCTCAAAAGGGTTTTAGGACTCCAAGAAGATAAAGCTTCATTGGCTAAAGAGGGAAAGGTGAACTTTTATGTGTTGTGTTTAGTTATTTTAAAGCAAAGTTTTACCAAACAAGCAAAACATTTTTCTTCCCCTGCAGTTTTTTTTTTTAAATCAGTGCTGCTTACAGCAAATACTATCTTAGACCTTAAATTTCTAGTATAGAACATAGAAAGGTAGATTGTATGTTTTACCTTTCCGGCAATATTCAGAGAGCAGAAACAACACCCTCTAGGAAAAAATATAAATTATTTACTGTCATAAGAACTGAATGATTATGTTAACTACTTATGTAATTTTTTTAATGTAAAATTCAAGTCTTTTCCATAATTGTAAGTCATGTTTTTTACTATCTTGAATTATGTAACATATTGTTCAATTTACAGTGGTTTAGTCATGGGATCTGTTGCTTAGAATGATTTAAAATGTCATTTAAACTTTCACCTAAAGCACAATATTTTTTTAATTGTTATTTCATTTTTTAAAATTTCAGTCCATGGTTAGGAACTGATTCTTTAGTAAATTGAGAAAATAATTGTGGATAACTGTCCTTAGTGCAATTCATACTAACTTATGTAAAGTTATATTTGTTACAAGTCTTAAAGGTTAATTTTGATTTGTTTTCAATTAGTTTTGTGGTTTACTTTTTTGTATTACATTTTGGCAAAAACAAAGATTTCATAACACTCATTGTTCGCAAGAATGTGAGGAAATAACTCATACACTGTTGGTGGAAGTAATTGGTATAGTACTTTTTGAGAATAGTTTTGTTTCTATCTTTCAGCATTAAAAATGGGCAATCCCTAGATCACACAGTATAACTTCTTTTATTTATCTATTTATTTTATTATTTTGTTTTTGCAGTGTTCCCTCCCCTCCCCTCTCACCCATGGTAATCAACAAAGAAAGTTTCATTCTATATATAAACCTTTCCCTGACTTTTTATTTAAAAAGTAAAGTAAATGCTTAACAAATTTGCATGTCATCCTTGCACAGGGGCCATGCTCATCTTCTCTGCATCGTTCCAATTTTTAGTGTATGTGCTGCTACACAGTATAACTTTTAAGAAACTATCTTCTAGGAGTACTATACCAAGATACATGGATAAGGTATTTATTAAAAATACAGCCTCCCAGAGGGACATCAGACTCAGTTGGCACAACAAAATACATAAAAGCGTTGCTCCACATCCTACATTGGTGACTAGCGACTGGGGTCTTAAAAGCTTTCAAGTGGCCATTTAAGATGCAGCTAACGATCTCCTAGTGTTGGAAGTGAAGAAGAATCTTAAAAAAAAAAAACAAGGGCATTAAAAGCAATCAGTCCTAGGACACGATGGCCCTCAAGACCAGAACTAGATGGTGTCCAGCTGCCAGTGCCAGCCACTCAGGAAAGGATCAAATCTGGAGATCCTGGATAGAGTGGGAGGGAAAACGTGGAATAAAATCCAAAAACTCAATGACTGGAATTACTGGTCAGATGAAATCTGGTGAGACTCCCAATACTGGGGCCCTGGAATACATTCTGCACCTGGAATAAAATTTACCCCCAGGGTTAGGCTCTCAGCCCAGTAGTTAACAAGATGTACACACAGACCACTCATCCCAGGATGACGCACCCACATACTCTATAGGAATAGATCCATTAGAGCAATAGACCATGGGACACCAGAGGACCAACAGTCAAATTGAGGAAATGCAGGACAAGCAGGAGTGCATAATTATGAGGGGCACAGGGGAAGGGTTGCAGGGTAGGGAGGGGAGGAGACTGGGTTAGGGTTGGACATAGTGAATGAGGAATGAAACTAAATGTACGCATTACGTTGAATGTAAAACAAGCTCTTAAAATAAAAAAAAATACAGCCTCCCAGATGTCTCTTTGTTGATGCTGACTCAGTAAGTCTGCCTAAGGTGATTTTTATGTCCAGGTAAATTTGATTTAGGTGGGTCACTTCTTGCTCAGTGAGTGAGTGACAGAAAATATAATTTTTATAGTTAGAAATAGTCAATATTTTACCTTTAAAATCATAAACTCCTAATGTCCATCATTTAATACATTACATACAGTAATTTGAACATGGTCAAGCAACCTTTTTAATTCTACTTCTCACAAGTAGAACTTAAACAGTAAGTATATCTGAGATAAAGGACATTGGGTGTGGTGGCAGAAGGAGAGAGTGGAGAGCCATTAGAATAAGAAAATAGGAAAATAAAGATACAGGGTCAGTATAAGAATAAAAAAATAAGAGCAAAGGTTGATGATAAAGTCACTAGCTACCTAAATGACAAAGTTTATTGCCCTTGATCAGTGCTGATAACATATGCTAACAATCCTATTTAATAATCTCATATATGGCCTGTTAATAATTTGAAAAAGTTCTTAAGTTTTCTGATCCAAAGAGGTAGTTCACAATGCAAAAATGATCTTTGTATAATAAAGATATGTATAATCTTTTAAAAAAAAAACACACACAGAGGAAACAAAGATTTTTGCCTTGCTAATTTAGTTTCTCTTCACTACTTCAAAAATAGTATCCCTAAAATGAGTTCCCTATGGAAGACAAATAATAATATTTTCTCCTTCAGTGAGTCACATAAAAAAATAAGAGGATATGAAAAAATCTTGAACTCTGTGTTCTGTTAATTTTAAGACTTGTTAGGGAATAACTAAAACAAAAAATAGCAGAACATAGGAAAGGTCACCAGAGAGGGCATAAAACCTCAGAATCTGAGAGAAGCTAAAAAAAAAACCACTAAGTACAGGCAGTCCCTGGTTATGAACAAGGTGCCTAACTAAGTATGTCTTGAAATCAGATTTGTAGGTAAGTCAGAACAGTCCATACAATTCTTAATTAGTCTTACTTTACCTCAAGAAGGCCTGAATCCTTTTCCATGATTTAAAAGCTGCACATGCAGCAAATAAAGGTGGTTGTGATGAAGAATTATTTTCAAGAATATGTAGGTTCTTTTGTTTCAGAGTGAGGACAAACGTACATAACATTAAAATACAAGTAAAAGCTGTCCATAAGTCAGAAGATTTATAACTTGAGGACTTTTGTGTATAGAACTAGGACAATTCCTATGAGACGTTTGTAGCTTTGATGCACAGCATTTTACAAACGTAACACGTGAGTTACATGGTTTTTGCAAACCATACAGTCCCCGTGTTCGTTAGTTTCCTATGTGTGTTGTTTATGCGGGTGTGTTATATGTGAAAAATACATTAATGAAGATGCTAATAAGTTACTCTTTATCCAGATATTGAAAAGAAAGAATGCCAAAATTAGTTATTATTTTTCTGACGTTTCTTTATACCATCTTTGGTTCTAGTCAGTTCTTAATGTAGTTTTATTTTCCAAGTACAAGAAAATCTATAGACACAGTATATTCAAGTTTTTTTTTTTCACCCCATTTTGGTTAAGAAATTATTCTTTTGCTTAATAAGATATCATGCATGGTTAGTAGTGCGTTACCACAAATTTCATACTCACTTTAATTATTTGGAAATTTGTAATTTATTTAAAAATGTCAAACACTTTAATATGAAAGATTTGGAAGCTGTTTGAAAATTTTTAGGTTAATATGATTCTCAGCTATCAAACTCTAGGTTTGTTCATTTGCATTTTTCTAGTTAATGGAATGCTAGAGAACAGTTAGTTATATAATCAATTTACTTTTAAAATGAGGATTTTTGATCTGTGTGTGTTTGCTGTGGCTACTACCAGCCTATTTTAATTGGAAACTAGGATTTTCATTTAGAACCAACTCTAAATTGGCACAAGAATAGAATTATTATATAGTTGTAATGAATGCGTTCTTTGAAAAAACTCCTTCTGCCAGAGTTTCAGCATTTCCTGAAGACCAGCAAGGTAAAATTATGAATAGAGAAAGTCTCGTTTGTATCTGGAATGGAGGTTGCTTTTGTGAGATTTTCAGGTGTTCTTCTCAACTTGAGCTTGCTATCTGAAGTCAGGAACTGAATAGGTTTAATAGCAAGGAATGTATGGAATCTGTAAAACTATTATTAAGAAAATTTAATGTATAAAGATATGGATATTTAAGCAGCAAATTTTACTTTTTTTAAGTAGGTAATACTTAAAAATTTTGAACACCCATGGTTCAAAATTTAAGAGAAAACTTTATCATTACCCCTTTCCTCCATCTCAAGGAACTCTGGTAGCACAGTGCCTAAGGCATCTGACTGCTAACCAGAAGGTTGGTGGTTCAAACCCACCAGCCACTCCATGGAAGACCAGGCAATCTACTTCTATAAAGATTTATCACCTCTGAAATCCAACAGTGGTTGCTATGAGTCAGAATCGACTGGTCAGCACTGGGTTTGTTTTTTTGTTTTTTTTATTTTTTTCCCCATCCCAAGCTAATCCATTTTGTAAACACCCTGTAAAGGCAATCCATGTGTTAACTTTTCAGCATATGTGATTAAGCAGAACAGCTATTTCACAACCAAAATGAAGACAAATCTGTGAGAGTATGAACTTAATGGAACTGCCTTGTTTTTCCAGGTCTTACAAATTTTACACCTTTGACAGAGTATTGTCTTGACATTTTTCTGTCACTTTGTATTAGTGATAAATATTTGTGTTTTCTGCCTCTGTTGCCATTTTTCTGTCACTGTGTATTAGTGATAAATATTTGTGTTTTCTGCCTCTGACAGGTTTCCATCTTATACAGGTTCAGCCTTTTGTAGGTTTTACTGCATATCATGTGTTTTCAGATTTACCTTTACTTGGAAAATAACACTGTATTAAAACTATATTGTTTGGAACCAAAGTTGGTGCAAAGAAACTTCCAGGAAGATAACTCCAACATCACTGTCTTTAATATATTCCAAAGTATATTGTGTATATAAAAGCAAATACAGTCATCTGTTGCTATCCACGGGAAATTTGTTCCAAGATACCTTCCCCACACGACAGATACCAAAATCTGAGAATGCTCAAGTCCCTTACATAAAATGGTGTACTATAAGCATATAACCTACACACATTCTCCCCCTTACACTTTAAATCATCTTTAGACTATCTGTAATATCTAATGCAATATAAATACTATATAAATAACATTTTAACCTCTCAGCCTTTCAAGGGTTGCTTTTACTGCATAATGGCTCCCCCACCCTCAGATATTTTCAGTTCTAGGTTGGTTGAATCTACAAATGCTGAATGAACCAGCAGATATGGAGGAATGACTGTCAGTGTCCCCCACATACGTACAAGTTTTCTCTCTCCCTTTTTAAATATAAAAAATAGCATACTGTATATATTATTTTGCATCTTGCTTTTTCTGCTTCAGTAGTATATTCTGGGGATTTTTCTGTACTAGAACTAAAAATGCATACTCTTTGAGATATGGGTTGCAAATATTTTTCCAGTTTGCCATTTATCTTTATACTTTGTGTAAGCTCTTTGGCTATGCATATCTTTAGTTTATTATGTAATTTAATTAATACTTCTTTCTTTTTGAACTTCTAAGTTTTAATGTATGTTTGGAAAGGTCTTCTTCGTCCAGAATTGCAAAAGATCTCATGATTTCTTGTAGGACTTTTTTTTTTTAAATTCTTAATACATAAATCTGAAATCCGTTTGGAATTTATAATGGTGTATAATTTGAGGTATGGATTAAGAAGGTGATCTTTACCCCTCTGATTTGAGACATTACCTTTACCATATACTGAATTTCCACATGTACTTAAGTCTGGTCTGATTTTCTATTTTATGTCTTTGTTATGTCTATTCACTTGCCAGCATATATGTTTTAAGTGAAAGTTTACAGAACAAATTAATTTTCCTTACAATAGTTCATACGGATTTTATTTCATGGTATTGATTGCAGTCCCTACAAAATAACAGACTTCTTCCCACTTCCTCCCTATGGTTTACCTTTTCCCTGTGTCCTTTCCCATGCATTTCTGCCCTCTGAGCTATCTTCCTGTGCAAAGACTGCCCTTCTGATCTCCCATGGTTGATTGTTCTAAGGAGTGTGCCTACCTGGTATAAATGTTCACCCTATATTTCTGTTTGTTTTTTAGCTGGAAGCCATGGGAGTGAGTTCAATTCCAGGCCCGAAGAGTGATTAGGGGCTGTAGTCTTGGGGGTTTCACCCGTGTCTGTCAGACCTGTAAGCCTGGTCTTATGATTTTGAGTTCAATTCCACATTTTTCTCCCACTCTATCCAGGATCTCCTACGCTGATCCCTTTCCGAGTGGTAGCCAGGTATCATCTAGTTCTTCTGGTCTCAGGGTTATGTAGGCTCAGGTTCACTGTGGTCCACTAGTCCCTTGGACTAATTATTTCAATGCGTCTTTAGTTTTCTTCATTCTTCACTCCAGACAAGGTGGGACCGGTTGTTGCATTTTAGATGGCCACTTGCAGGCTTTTAAGACTCTGGTCACTACTCACCAAAGTAGGATTTAGAATATCGTTTGTGTAGTATGTTAGGCCAGTTGAGCTTGATGTCCCCTGCAATCATGGTCCTAATAAGCAGATGGGCCCAGTAACTTGCTCCCTCACAGTAGTTGGCTGTGGCTAAAAATTACCATAACTTTGTCCCCTTTTCGCTCTACTCTATATTTGGACATAAAGCATGTGCAAATACATATATAGAAATATTGTCTGCCAGACTTATATATGTTGTTGTTGTTGCTATGTGCCATGGAGTCGGTCCTGACTCATAACGACCCCTCCTTGGGTTTCCGAGGCAGTATCACTAAGGAAGTAGATTACCCTATCTTCCTTCCGAGGAGTGGCTCGTGGGTTTGAACTGCCAGCCTTCTGGTTAGCAGTTAAGTGCCTTAGGCACTATGCTACCAGAGCTCCCAGAATTATATATGGTGATGGGTATATTCCCTTTTGCCTAGACATACCTGATCATTCAGCCTGTCTACTTATGTATCCACTCATTCATTTTCTTTGTTGTATTTCTCTATGTTTTCCTTTTCCTTAGTGTTACTGTGTTTGTCGTTTGCTTTTGGTATATTGCCTTTATCTTCTCACAAATCAGTATTTATCTCTTACCTATCTAGCAGTCGGTCCCCTCCCCCCCACCCACCCAATGCCTGGTAACCAGCAAAGAAAGTTTCCTTACATATGTAAACCTTTCCTTGCCTTTTTATAATAGTGAACTAACAAAATATTTATCCTTCTGTGATTTAATTATTTCATTCAACATAATATCCTTCAAGTTCATCCACATTATGAGGTGTTTTGTGGATTATACATTATACTTTAGTTTGCATAGTATTCCATCGTGTGTATATACCATAGTTTGGTTATCCATTCCTCCATTGATGGACAGTTCAATTGTTTCCATCTCTTTGCTGTTGTGTGAATAGTGCTGTGATGAACATAGGTGTTCATATATCTGTTCATGTCCTGGCTCTCAGTTCTTTAAGGTATATACCTAGTAATGGGATTGCTGGTTTAAATGATATTTCTGATTCCAACTTTTTAAGGAATTGCCATACCATTTTCCACAATGGTTTTACAGTCCCAGTGGCAGTGTATGAGAGTCCCAATCTCTACATTCTTACCAGCATTTGTTATTTTCTGTCTTGTTGAATTTTGTTATTAGTGCTGAGGTGAGGTGATACTCATTGTTTTGATTTGCATCTCACTAATGGCTAATGCAAGTGACCATTTCTTCATGTGTTTGTTAGCTGCACGAATATCTTTTGTGAAGTGTCTGTTCATGTTTTCTGCCCATTTTTTAAATTGGATCTTTTTTTGTTGTTGTTATTGAGGTGTTGAAGTTTTCTATAAGTTTTAGAGATAAGTCCTTTGTCAGATAATGTCATTACTGAATATTTTTTCCCAGTTTTTAGGTTCTCTTTTCACTCTTTTGCAGAAGTCTTTTGATTGCATAAGAATTTAATTTTTAGAAGGTCTCAGTTTTTACTTATGTTTGGTAGTTTATTAATGCCATATGTATTACGGCCCATACGTTTGTCCCTATTTTTTCTTTGATGAACTTTATAGTTTTAGAGTTTACATTTAAGTCTTTGATCTATCTACAGTTCGTTTTTGTGTATAGTATGAGGTATGGATTTTGCTTAATTTTTCTGCAAATGGATATCCAGTTTTGCCAGCACCATTTGTGAAAGAGCTGTCACTTCCCCTTTGAATGGATTTTTGTGTTTTATCAAAGATCAACTTAGCATGGGAAGATGGATCTGTTTCTGCATTCTCAATTCTGTTCCAGTGGTCTATGTGTCTGTCATTGTACCAATACCAGACTGTTTTGACTACTATGGCTGTATAGTAGGTTTTGAGACCCAAGAGTGTGAAACCTTCTATTTTGTTCTTCTTTGGTAGTACTTTGCTTATCAGAGGGCACTTTCCTTTCAGAATAAAATTAGTGATTGTTTTTTACATGTCCTTAAAAAATATTGATGGAATCTTGATCAGGATTTCATTGAATGTATAGATTTCTTTGGGTAGTATTGATGTTTTCACAGTGTTCAGTCTTCCTATCCATGAGCATGGTATAGTCTTCTATCCATGAGCATGGTATATTCTTCCATTTTTGTAAATCACACTTAGTTTCTTGTAGTGTTTTATAGTTTTGTTTTTTTTTTTTTTTTGCAAGTCTTTCGTGTTCCTGGTAAGATTTATTCCCAAGAATTTTATTTTTGTAGTTACTGTAAGTGGTATTTCTTACTTCTTTTTCAGAGATCTCTTTGCTGGTATAGAGAAACCCAACTGATTTTTTGTAGGTTGATCTCATATCTTGCCACTGTGGTAAATTTTTAAATTTGTTCCAGTTGTTTTCTTGCTGAGTCTCTTGGTTTTCTATGTATAAACCAAAAAAAAAAAACCATTCACTCTCGTTGAGTGGATTTGACTTACAGCGACCCCTCCTTGGATTTCCGAGGTGGTATCTCTATGGAAGTAGTTTGCCCAGTCTTCCTTCCAAGGAGTGGCTGGAGTGTAGGATCATATTATCTTCAAATTGGGATAGTTTTACTTTTTCCTCAATGATTTGGTTGGATGCCTTTGATTTCCCTTTCTTACCTTATTGCCCCAGCTAGGATTTCCAATACAGTGTTGAAAAGAAGGTGATAGAGGGCATCCTTGTCTGGTTTCTGTTCACAAGAGGAACCAATTCAGTCTCTCTCCATTGAGAATAATGTTGGCTGTTGGTTTTTCACATATGCCCTTTATTATGTTGAGGAATCTCCTTTTCCTGTTTTGCTGAGAGTTTTAATCAGGAATGTGCATTCAACTTTCATCAAATGCCTTTTCTGCACCAGTTAATAGGGTTATGTGGTTCTTTCCCTTTATTTTACTTATGTGATGGATTGTGTTGGTTGTTTTTCTAATGTTAAACTATCCTTGCATACCTAGTATGAATTCCACTTGGTCATGATGTATTCTTTTTTTGGTATGTTGTTGGAGTCTTTTGGCTAGGATTTTGTTGGAAGAATTCTGCATCTGTATTCGTGAGGGTTATTGGTCTATAGTTTTCCTTTCTAGTTGTGTCTTTTCCTGGTTTTGGTATCAGGGGTATAGTTCTTCATAAAATGAATTTGGGAGGATTCCATCTTTTTCTATGTTCTGGAATAGTTTGAGCAGGATTGGTGTCACCTCTTCTCTGAATGTTTGGTAGATTCTCAAGTGAAACCATCTGGGCCAGGATTTTTGTTGTTGTTGTTTTTGGTAGTTTTTTTTATAACCTATTTCAATTTCTTCTTTTGTTACAAGGCTGTTCAAATTTTCTACCTCAGTCTTGTGTTAGCTTTGGTAAGTAGTGTGTTTCTAAAAATCTGTCTATTTCTTCTGGGTTTTCAATTTTGTTGGAGTACATTTCTTCATAATACTTTGATATTACCCTTTTTATTTTGTGACATCACCCATTTCATTTCTTACTTGTATTATTTGAATCCTTTTCTTTTTCTTTGGTAAGCTTGCCAGTGGTTTGTTGATTTTATTAATCTTTTCAAACCACCAACTTCTAGTCTTGATTTTTTTTTTTTTTTCTGTTGTCTTTCTGTTTTCCACTTCATTTATTTCTGCTTGAATCTTTATTATTACTTTTCTTGTGCTGACTATAGGCTTTTTGCAGTTCTTTTCTAATTTTGGAGATGGTGGGTTAAGATGTTGATTTTGGTTCTTTCTTCTTTTTTGATGTGTGTATTTATTGCTGTGAATTACTTCTAATCACTGGTTTTGCTGTGTCCCAAAGATTTGTATGTTGTGTTTTCTCATTTGATTCTCATTTGGTTCAAGGAATTTTTAAATTTCCATTTTTACTCTATTAGCCAGTAGTTTTTAAGGAGGATGTTGTTCAGTTTCCATGTATTTGCTCTTTTACCATTGATCTTTCTATTGTTGATTTCTAATATTATAGCATTGTGATCTGAAAAGATGCTTTGTAGTATTTCAGTGTTTTTAAATTTATTGAGACTTGCTTTGGGGCTTAATATATGGTCTATCCTGGAGAATGTTCCATGTGCACTGGGAAAAAATTGTGTTGTTGCTGGGTGAGGAGCTCTGTATATGTCTATGAGGGCAAGGTCGTGGATTGTATTGTTTAGTTCTTCTGTGTCTTTGTTGTGTTCCTG
Source organism: Orycteropus afer afer (assembly GCF_000298275.1). NCBI lineage: Eukaryota > Metazoa > Chordata > Mammalia > Tubulidentata > Orycteropodidae > Orycteropus > Orycteropus afer. Next base: position 2,441,078 of record NW_006921804.1, read on the forward strand.
TTTAGTTGTTTGTTCTATCTTTCATTGAAAATGGTGTATTAAGGTCACTTACTATTACTGTGAAGTCATCTATTTGCCTTTTCAGTTCTATTAAAGTCTGATTTATGTATTTTGGGACTCTTTCATTGGTTGTGTGGATATTAATTATGGTTTTGTCCTCTTATTAAATTGATTTTTGTAGTCATTATATAATGTCCTTCCTTTTCTCCCAAAATGGTGCTGGAAGTAGGGCAGCTGATCTCAGAACTAGTTCCTTTTTACCCAGAAGGCAACTGGGGGCAGGGCATTTTATTTCAGACTAGTTCTTGCTGATACAGATGGTGTCTGTGGGCAGGACTCCTGGATCCAATAAAAGTTTCTGCCAGTCTAAAAGGTGATTGGGGCATGATACCTGTTTCCAAAGCGGGTTCCAGCCAGCTTAATAAGCAGCTGTGGGCTTGTAGACCCAGATAAAATTCCTGCTGTCTCAAAAGGTAACTGGAAGCAGCCTCCTGTTTCTAGAAAAAAACATTCCTGCCATCCCAAAAGTAGAGTATCTGGTCCCAGAAATAAATTCTTACTGGCCCAAAAGGTGGCTGGGAGCAGGACATCTAGTGCTGGGACTGGTTCCTGTCTGCCCAGAAGGCAGCTTGTTGTAGGGCACCTAGACTGAGATGGAATTCCTGCTGGTCCAGAAGGTGGGTGGAGGTGGGAGATGGCCACACCTCTGTTCACCAAGAGGATGTGGGGTAGTACTAGGGGAACATTGAAACTTGCTAGTCATCAGCCTCTAATACAGTTGCTGTGATGTCCTTGGTAAGCAGAGCTTATTCTTAGGTTGTTGCCCAGATCAGAATGCCACTTGCAGTTACTCAAAATGGCCCCACCTCTTGGAAGTATTCAAAATGGCTGCATTGTCTGGATAACTGACAGTCCACAGCTCTCTTTGTCTTCTCTTTTGCTGTTTTCTTCTCTGATTATCAGCTACCGGTACAGTTGCCCATACAGGGCTCAGCAAGCAGAGCTGATTCTTAGGTTGCTGCCTAGGTTGGAACACCACTTACAAATCTTCAAATCGGTAGTGCCGTCAGGACAGCCGATAATCCTCAGCTCCATTTGTCTCCTGATTCACTGTTTTCATTCAGGTTTTTCTATCACTTGGTATTTAATCCACTTCTTTATCCTTCCCTTCAAACCTCAGGGTTCCAGGATTGTTTTCTGTATCAGTTTCAATTGGTTTCTTGTTTCTTTGTTGCAGAGGGTCTGTGTAGCTTGTCTGCTTATTCTACCATCTTGCTGTAAGTCCTCCACATTTGCTAGCATTCAGTTTTAATTATATTTTTTGTTTGATGGACCTCATCCTTTCTCAGGGAGCTCTTGTGGTGTAGTGCCTAAGTTATTTGACTGCTAACCAGAAGGCTGGTGGTTCACACCCACTAGCCACTCCTCAGAAGGAATATTGGGCAGTCTACTTCTGTAAAGGTATTGCCTCAGAAACCCAAGGAGGGGTTGCTATGAGTCTAATTGACTCGACGGCAATAAGTTTGATTTGGTTTTGGATTCTTTCTCAGTGGTCTTAGTTTTTAGAATGCTGTGTACATTCTTGGTTAGTAATTTATAAGGTTAATGCAGTCTCAGTGAAAATACCGATAGAATTTTTTGCAGGTGCAGCTGATTATAAAGTTCATATTTTTTTCATCTTTATCTTTGTCTCAACATGAAGCCCAATTTGAGGGTAACATCCTCGAGATGGTTTGATTTTGTTTTGCCATGAGCCAAGCTGTATTACTAACATATGTCTTGGGGTCCTCCACATTCCATCTTGGCCATAGCTTGATCCAATCATTTACCATTAGGGCAATCATGCCTACTTAGTTTGGCCTCCCTTTTTTTTTTCTTTTGGTTGTCTTAGAGATTTTTCTTGCTTCTTGCGAAGACACTAGCGCAGTAAACATATTTTATGCTGGAATGGGTTATTTTATACTAGGAGGACACTTAACAGTATTTTGCTTGCTTAATGACTAGAAGTAAGGAGTCCTGGTGGTGAATGGTTTGGTGCTCAGCTGCTAACTGGAAGGTGGAAGATTCCAACCTACCAGCCATCCCAAGGGAGAAAGATACAGCAGTGTGCTTCCATAATGATTAAACTAAACCAAGCCAAACCTATTGCTGTCAAGTCAATTCCAACTCATTTAAAAAAAAAAAAAACACTGCTATCAAGTCGGATCCGACTCATAGCAACCCCACCTTGGGTTTCCAAGGTGGTATCACTGCAGAAGTAAATTGCCCAACCTTCCTTTTGAGGAGGAGTGGTTGGTGGGTTTGAACTGCCAGCCTTCTGGTTTAGCAGTCAAATGCCTTAGGCACTATGCCACCAGAGCTCCTAGTGACCCTATAAAGGAACTCCGGTGGTATAGAAGGTAAGGCATTTGGATGGTAAACAGAAGGTCAGCAGGTCACGCCCACCAACCGCTCTGCAGGAGTGGATTTTCACCCTTGGAAGCCCAATGAGGGGTCTCTATGAGTTGGAATTGTCTCAATGTCAGTGGGTTTTAGTAACCCTATAGGACAGGGTAGAACTACCCTGTAGGGTTTCCAAGACTATAAATCATTGCCACTTTCAGTTAGCAAGGAGCTCTGGTGGCATAGTGGATCAGGCATTTGGCTGCTAACCAGAAGGATAGAGGTTCAAATCCACCGCTGCTTTGCAGAAGGAAGATGGAGCAGTGTACTTCTGTAAAGATTTATAGCTTCAGAAACCCAAATGGGAGTCACTATGAGTTGGAATTGACTTGATGGCAGTGAGTTTGTTTTGGTTCTTGTCTTCAGTTAGCAACCAAGCCTTTATCCACAGAACCACCAAGGGTATTCCATAATGAGTACAGTCTTGGAAACCCTGTGTGGCAGTTCTCTGTTCTATAGGGTAGCTATGAGTCAGAATTAATTCAAGGGCACACAACATCATGGGTAGATGTGAAAATTTCCTAGTTGTTTTATGAGGAATTGGTTCATTACTAATTTTATAGTCTTCTGTCTCTTTTGCCTTTTCTGTAGTGTGAAGAAAAACTTTTCCTGTAAATTTCCTATGGAAATTTGGCTTTGGCTGTCTTGCAACTCCATGTGGCGGTGTCTGTACCATTTCATAAGTTGTCAGAATGGTATATTCATTCTTCTGCAGGAGTATTTTAGAAAGTGAAAGTGGAGGTGGAAGTCATAATATTTACTTGTATTTATCACACAATAACATAAAAGGAGACAAGGCAATGATACATTCCTTTCTAGCATTTAAAGAATATTCCACCTTTGGAATTGTGTAGTGTAGCTAGTTATACTCCATTTTGATTTAGTTTACTGAGCCAAAAGTGTACTTTTGTGACAAAAGCAACCAAAATATCTGTTTCCTGTAGTAGATTATTATGACTGAAACCTGTGTGAGTAGAAAGGCATGGGGCAAGGGATATTTCGTTATCACTCTATACTGATGAAGAGCTCTGGCGTTACAGTGGGTAAGACACTTGGCTGCTAACCAGAAGGTCAGCAATTCAAATCCAGTAGCTACTCCACAGGATGAAGATGAAGCAATCTACTTCTATAAAGGTTTGTTGCGTTGGAAACCCTATAGGGCTGGTATGAGTCAGAATTGCCACTTGGTGACAGTGGGTTTGGTTTTTTTTTTTAGTTTATATACTGAATGGGAAGCTTGGTAGTTCATTGGTTAAGTGCTTGTCTGCTAACCTAAAGGTTGGCAATTTTTGAACTCATCAGCTGTTCCACAGGAGAAAAATGTGGCAGTCTGTTACCTTTAAGATTTACAACCTTGGAAACCCTTTGGGGCAGTTTTGCTCTGCCTTATGGTCATATGAGTTGGAATCAGCTCGATGTCAATAGATTTGTTTGGTTTGGGTATATACTAATTATAAATTTATAAAGGTGGGATGGGGACATGGTCTGACCTCCTCTAATTTCACAAGGGGAAGAATGATCAAGAATGAACGACCCAAGGCTGATTCCTATGAGGCGGAGATCAGACATGCCTCTTTACCCCCCAACCTTTTTACCAGTTCTGACACCAACTGTCCCTCCTATGGGATGCTCTGCTTCTCTTTGGGTTTGAAAATCCATTGCCATGGTCTCACCAAACTCATTAACAATATTCACAGTTAGGGGTTTGTTTGTAAGTAACAGGTTTGAATTCAGGAGGAGGAACACTTAGGATACATTTCTTCAATTAGGATAGCTTTCCCTGAAATTTGGTGCTTTTGTTGGGTAACATTTTGACACTAAACTGTTTATTTGATATTCTTTTAGCATAGAAAAATGGATATAATGAATTATTAAAATTTACAGCCATAATTATGATTTCTCTTACCCCCATAAGAAGGCAGTTTTCTGTTTAGAAAAGAATTGCTTATGCAGACTTAATGGATTGTTTTAAAAGTTGTTGTTGTTGTTGTTATGTGCCGTCGAGTCGGACCTGAGTCATAGCAACCCCTCCTTGGGTTTCTGAGGCAGTATCACTACGGAAGTAGATTGCTCCATCTTCCTTCCGAGAAGTGGCTGGTGGGTTTGAACCGCCAGCCTTCTGGTTAGCAGTCAAGTGCCTTAGCCACTGTGCTACCAGAGCTCCCATTTAACAAGTAGTTCATTGGAAAAGTAATTTTGTATTTCCCTGAAGTGATTTTTTTATGGAAAATTATTAAAGCCCACAGTGAATCCAAGTATTAGAAATAAGGCCTTTTGGCCTGAGATTTTGTGAAAGTATAGAACTGCTGGATTAATGTGGTTTCCTAAGTAAGAAAATATAAAAGCAAAATACTAAACCCACTGCTGTTGAGTCAGTTTTGACTCATAGCAAACCCCATTGGGTTTCCAAGGTGGTAAATCTTTATGGAAGTAGATTGAAGGAATAATAATAATGGTGTCTTGATTCTTGTTCATTATAGCTATAGCAATTTTTAAAGTGTTGTAAACAAATACCCATATTTTGAGGAATTGTTGAGGAAAATAATTAGTTGTTATTACTCAGGTTTTAGGTTTTCTTTCTTTGGCTTTTCTGCTGTGTAACAATGGTTGTAATAGTTCTTTTAAATTGTATGTTGTGTTGCGTTAGCCCAATTTTAGGTTAAATATATATGGATTTTCAAAAACTGAAATTTAATTTGAACGTCATAAAATCCACCTTTTTAAAGTGTGTAATTTAGTTGTTTTTAATATATTTCCAGAGTTTTAACAGCCATCACCACTTCTAGTTTTAGAACATCAACATCCTAAATAAATATATATTTTTTTTATTTGCCTTTTACACTTTAGGTAAGTGATCTCTGGGCTAATATTTTATTTTTTGTTTTTCATCAAAGGAGAGTCAAGTTTTGTATCACTTAATTTTGGACATAATGTTCAGTCTAGGTTTACAGCATTCTTTAATTTATCTATTCTTCTGTGAAATATTTGAGTGCCTATCATGTGCAGTAAACAAATAACTGTGGGGTAATATGACAAGTTGCCATAGTAAGGATACATAGAAAGTACTTATGGAATCACAGAATCATTGGGAAAAGATGGTGAGTTATAGGAGCATCCAAAGAAAGTTTTACACAGGAACTCATATTTAAAATTAAGTGTTAATGGCATTGGTACAATTTGCTGGGAAGAGAATGGCTTTGTGACAAAGTAAACAATAAAAAGGGCAAATACACAATTAGGATGTCTCTCAGCTAGGCCAGAGTATTGTCAGTTATGTTAAAGTAAGAGTTTGATGGGCCTTTAATGTAAATAAGAACTAAGAAAACACTAAGAAGGGAGGATAAGAGGCTTATTTCACAGTACAGACTAAGAGCTGGAACTCCACAGGGCTGCCTTTTTTGTCCAGGTCTTGTAAGTTTTCTGTATTTGACAGAGTGCAGTCTTAATACTTTTCTATCATTTGTTTTAGTTGGAAATACTTCTTTCCAGCTTTCTTTCTTTCTCTGACAGGTTTCACAGGGTGTACTGTATAATTGACCTATTAAAACTTTGAGAACCACTGCCTCCATTTTTTGTCAATTTTTCCTTCTTGATAGATCTTGGGTTGAAATTTCTGTGTTCTAATTAACTGTGTGTTGTTTTAAATCATGCTGTGTAGAGAGGTGCTTTTAGCATTACAGAATTTTAAAATAAAAATTACATGACCATGTGCATTTTTTTTAAGTCTTTGTTTTTAAATTTTATGGTCCTACTTTATAATAGAAGGAGCCTTGATTGCACAGTTATTAGTATACTCAGCTACTAACCGAAAAGTTGGTGGTTTGAACCCAACAGATGTTCCAGTCTGCTTCTGTAAAGATTACCACCTTGGAAATTCTATAGGGCAGTTGATTTGTGTCCTGCTATAGGGTCGCTGTGAGTCAGAATCAACAAGATGGTGATGGGTTTGATTTTACTTTATAATAGCATTTCTCTTTGGCAAAATTAGAAGTTCAAGTTGCTATTTTGGAAAGTTTTTCTGTTTGAGAAATTTAAGATGACTTGTGAAAGTAGGAGCCCTATCATTTATAACTATAATGTTACATCTTAACAAAGATAAGCCACCGGAAAATTGGAATTTCATTTTACAAATCTGTACATAGTTAATAGTGAGCTCTCTTGGTGTTCATGTAGACTTGAAAGTCAAACAGGAATAATATTGGGGCAGATCAGTAGAGCTTCTTGAGAACACAACTGCAACAGCAGGTGGCATTAGAGATTAGGTTTTCTGAGGAGTTGTGGCATTTAACTATTAAAGCAGGCAGGGAAGGGAAGGTGGTGTGGGGGTTAAGGATATAGCTGGCAAAACTCAGCATGACCCATGGTGGTATTGGTCTCTTCAAAGATTACATGTGTGTGTTGTGTTGTTTTTTGTTTTTTAACCAGCACCTTAAAAATGTAGCAATTAATAATTCTGTACTAAAAATCAAAAGAAACTTGTGTCGTATGTCTAGTATTTCTGGGAATTATAAAGTAGTAAAATACAAAGATCTCAGCCAGAATCTACTTACTTAATAACTTTAGCCTTTTCTTGACAAATGAGTCACTTTGCTCCAGCAAGTGGCTAATTTAGGATATGAGAGAGTTATGTATATATGATTGGCTAAGGACTGCTATAGAAGAGGTTGGCAGTTTGTATATATACTGTGGCTTTGAAACCACTTACTATTAATAATGAGTTATCTTCAAGCTGGGTTTGTGGTGTTTTTCTGGCTTTAGTTTCCCTAAAATGTATTATCTAAATTGAGAGAATACAAATTATCAAAAGAAGATAATGTCAACTAAGATGACAGAAATAAGTATTGTTAAAGTGAAAGTAGTAACAGAGAGAACTCTCTCTTTAAACAAAACAGATACTGAAATATTAAATTTGGTCTCTTTCTATTGTATATTTTCTGACTACCAAGTCCTGATCTACTGTGTATATATCATGCCTTATTTTTAGAAAACGTTTCAAAGTTAAGTATACATGCTTGGAATACAAAGTTGTGCTACTGTATTAGGAAGTCAAGAGTTTTTTTAAATTTGTTTATTTTTATTTTTGCAGTGTTTCCTTCCCTCCCCTCCCCTCTTCTCCCATGAAGTCAGGGTTTTTTGTTGTTGTTTTGCTATGTTTCCTACCCTCCCCTCCCAAGAGTCAGAGTTTTTTGAGGTACGTGAAAGTATTTTGAAACAGATCCACAGATGGAAGATACGTACACCAGAATATCTTAGCCATTTTTAGCCAAGCTGCTTGGAATTACTAATGTCCAAGAATATATGTGTAAGAAGAAAGATGATTTTAACAATTATGGGATTTGGTAGTAACATTCACGATAACAGTGAAGCTAGATCGAACCTGCTTCTGAACTCCACCTCTTCATTTTTCTGCAACCATTGCTCAGTGTGATTATCCTATAGTTCTTTGTCCAGTCCTTGATTAAATGGTTGGGGTTTTATAGAAGACTATAGAAGAAATCGGGAGCTCTGGTAGCATAGTGGCTAAGGCACTTGACTGCTAACCAGAAGGCTGGCGGTTCACACCCAAGGAGGGGTTGCTATGAGTCAGGTCCGACTTGACAGCACGTACCAACAACAACATAGAAGAAATCACAGGCAAATACTGAAAATTACAGGCAAAATACAGGGAAGCTTAGTAATTTTTCTTTTTAAACTATTTGTCAATTATGACAATTTGGGCAATTATAGAAAGAGCATTTCTTTATCCAACAAGTATAAAATCTTTTATGTGTACTTGGTGACATTTTTTTCTTCCATTTGTTTCATCTTCAAGGATTCAAAAAAAGCAAAATAAGAAGGAAAAATTATTTGAAGTTACTAAATTCCTAAATAAAATGTAAATTTTTAAAAAAAGAAGTTTTAGTATGCAATAAGGAAAGGAAGGAAGGTGAAGGAGTGTAAAGACTAAGCTCAGATTTACCCAAATCTATGAAATGATTCTCTCCCTCTCAGGGAGAGTCAGTCATTCCATCCTCTATATTTCCATGGCATATCTTACTCTTTTTTAACATATAACTTGTTGAATTGTAATTATAAATTTATTATTATTATTATTATTATTATTTTAATTAGTGAGAACTCCTTGAGCGTTGGGTGATCTAGTTAATGGTTTACTCTGCCTTCCCATCCACCCCTGGTAACCATCAAAAAATTTTTCTTTTTTAACTTTTTACATTACTGGTCTCATTACATATTTGCCCTTTTGTGATTGACTAACTTAAAAGCGATATGGGCTCTTAAGTTCATCCAATTTATTATGAGATGTTTCCTAGATTCATTGTTCTTCTTTAGTGTTGTAGTATTTCATTGGGTATATGTACCATAATTCGTAAATCCATCACTCTATTGATGGGCATGTAGGCTGTTTCTTTTTGCTGTTGTGAGTAGTGCTACAGCGAACATTGGTATACATATATCTGTACATCTGTACAGCTCCAGGATATGTGTGTGTGTGTGTGTATAAAATATTTCAGTGGAATTACTAGATCATATGGTATTTCTGTTTCTAGCTTTTTAAGGAAGCTCCAAAATATTTTCCAGTGGTTGTACCATTTTACAGTCCCACAGTGACACATGAGGGTTCCGGTCTCTCTACACCCTCGAGATTGTTTTCTACTTTTTTAAATTTTGCTGTTGGTGCTGGGGTGAGATTATATCTCGTTGTTTCGACCTTTTTAGTTTATGCATTTTGTGATTAGCGCAGAAAGTGCTGTAAAAACAATTCAGTAAGAATTTTGGACTGAGGACAAAGTCTTTAGTAAGCATAAAACACATACCACCACAACTACCCTCAAAAGAAAAGAACAACAAAAAATGCTTTAAAATATAGCTTGGGGGTAAGAGATTTGTTTCCTTACTCCTAAGATGGTGTTTCTGTCTTATTTGAGCTATTTATATTTTCTCTTCTCATTTACTAAAAATATAGCAAAAGTTTTAGATATATTTAAAAATAATCTGTAGTTTGTTTCTTTTAAGAAATTTTAGTATTATTGGTATTAATTATTACCTGTGTCCATTTCATGAATTTCCTGGTAAAGGAAAACTACGGTGAGTGCCCTTAGAAAACCCATTCATTTTATAAAAGGCCAAACAAAAAAAGTCCCAACAAAGAGTGTTGAACTAAGTTGTCTATTTAAAAAACAAAACAAAACCCCACCAAACTCACTGCCATTGAGTCAATTCCAACTCATAACAGCCTCCATCAGGTTTCCGAGGTGGTAAATGTTTTTGGAAATAGATTGCTTCACCTTCCTTCTGTAGAGTGGCAAGTCAGCCTCCTGGTTAGCAATCAAGTGCCTTAGACACTATGCCACCACAGTTCTAATCTATCTATAGTATATCCATTTAAAAATATCCTCACAGTTGGCTCTTAATTTAAGAAAACATTTTTAGATGCCAAATACCTTTTGAAACGACCACATCTTAGTTACTTTGCCATTACAAGGTGGTACCAAAACCAAACCAAACCCACTGCCATGGAGTCGATTTCAACTCATTGCCACCCTGTAGGACAGTGTAGAACTGCCCCATAGGGTTTCCAAGGCTATAAATCTTTTTGGAAGCAGACTGCCTCATTGTTCTCCCAAGGAGTGGCTGATAGATTTGAACTGCCAAGCTTTTGGTTCGCAGCCAAATGCTTTAACTACTGTGCCACCAGAGCTTCTTTAAAGGTGATAGAAGATGAGCTCAAATGAAACTTTTATTTTTACATATGTGGTGGTAAAGCGGCCCTGGTGAAACAGTGGTTAAGCACTTGGCTGCTTACCGAGAGGTTGGCAGTTCAGACCCACTAACTACTTGACTGGGGAAAGATTTGGCAGTCTGCTTCCGTAAAGATTTACAGCCTTGATTATCAGTAATAACAAACATTAATCTATGAATAGATATTTAGATAGGATAAATGATCAGGTATGGGTAGGTAAAAGAGAATATACACATGACCATGTATAAGTTTGGCAGACAATATTTCTGTATATGTTTTTGATATGCTATAAGAATGTTCCCATATATGTATATGTAACAGAGCTAACAGGGCAAAATTATTGTAACCTCTTAGCCACAGCCAAACACCTTGAAGGGAATGAGTCACAGGGGACATAAAGCCTGGTTGGCATAACGTTGTTGTTGTTATGTGCCGTCAAGTCAAACCCGACTCATAGCGACCCCTCCTTGGGTTTCCAAGGCAGGATCACTACGGAAGTAGGATTGCCCAACCTTCCTTCCGAGGAGTGGCTGGTGGGTTTGAACCGCCAGCCGTCTGGTTAGCCGCCAGCCGTCTGGTTAGCCGGCAAGTGTCTTAGCCACTATGCTATCAGAGCTCCCTGGCATAACATAGTACACAAAAACATTGTTCTATAGCCTACTTTGGTGGTGGCTGGGGTCATAAAAGGTTGCAAGAATCCATTTAAGATGCAGCCATTGGTCTCTTCTCATCCTAAGCAAAGAAAAATGAAGAAAATAAAATATGCATGGAAACACTTAGTCCAAGGGAGTAGTAGACCTTGTGAACCTCAGCCTACATTACCCTGAGACCAGAGAGACTAGATGGTGTCTGGCTATGACTGCCAACCACTCAGAAAGGGATCAAAATAGGAGATCCTGGATAGAGTGGGAGAAAATGTAGAACAGATCTCAAAATCATAGAAAAAACCGGACTTACTCATCTGATAGAGACTGGTGAAAGCCCCAAAATTGCAGCCCCTAGTGATCCTTAAGGCCTGGAATTGAACTAACTCCCATGGCTTCCATCCAAACAGTAGGTAGACCTACAAGGTAAATAATTACACCAGGTAGGTGTATGGCTTAGAACAGTCAGCCATGAGAGATCAGAAGGGCAGCATTTGCACAGGGAAATAGATCAGAGGGCAGGAATGCCTAGGCAAGAAGGAATCAGAATTGACTTGATGGTAATAATGGGTTTGTTTTTTAAGTTTGGTAACACAACAGTTAAGCACTAGGTTGCTAACCTTAAGCACTAGGTTGCTAACCAGAAGTTTGGCAGTTCAAATCCACCAGCTGCTTTGTGGGAAAAAAAGACCTGGAGTTTGCTCCTGTAAAGATTACAGCCTAGGAAACTCAACAGAGCAGTTCTACTCTGTTGCATTGAGTCACTGTGAGTGACAATCTACCCAGTGGCACTTAACAGCAGCAAATGGGTATTAAGGAGTCTTTGGATAACACAGCAGTTAAGGTCTCAGCTACTAACTGAACAGTTTGGGGTTCAAATCCATCCAGAAGTGCCTTAGAAGAAAGGCCTGGTGATCTGCTTCCAGGAAGCACAGCCTATGGAATGAAATTCTGCTCTGCAACACATGGAGTCACTGTGAGTTGAAATCAAGTCATTGGCAACTGGTTTGATTTTTGTTTTTTTGAAGTGTGGTTTTTTTTTTTGTTTTTTTTTTAAAAAGTTCTTTTTATTTAAGCTCCTTAGCTCCAGCCAGAGAATTTGAGACTTGCAGGATAGGAGAAGATGGGAATATTCTTTCACCTTATCTTTACCCTGTGGCTGAGTGCTAGTCTTTCTTATGCCAGTTTTGAAAAGGTCCAAAATGCAAGCCCACATTATCCCACTGCAAACCTTCCACTCCCATGTTCTTATTAACAGAAAGTTACTCAAGCAAGATGACCGAGGGCTGGTGGTTCAAACCCACCAGCCACTCCTCAGAAGGAAGATTGGCCAGTCTACTTCTGTAGTGATAACTGCCTCGGAAACCCAAGGAGGAGTCACTGTGAGTTGGATCCGACTCAACAGCAGTGGGTTTTTTTGTTTTGTTTTGTTTTTAAGGGTCTTACCTTCATCTTGATTGTTCACTTTAGAAGCTGATTGAACTAGAGAGTTGTTGTTTTTAAATTGTGATTTGGGTAAAAGTTTAAAGAGCAAGTTGGTTTTCCATTCAACAATCCGTACACATTTCTGTTTTGTGACATTTACTGCAACCTGCACACTATAAAAGCATTCATCCCACTTCTTCCCTATGCCAGCTACTTCCCTTTGTCCTTCCTTCTCATCCCATCCCATCCCATCTTCCTAGCTCTGTCCCTGGGCAAATGCTGTCCTCTTGATCTCATATGCTTGATTGTTCTAATGAGTACATACCCCCCTTATATTATTGTCAGTCTTACAGGCTTGTCTATCACTTCACTACCATTTGAATCACGAGGTTTAAGTTCAGTTCCTAGCTGGAGGGTGTCTAAGGGTCATAGTCTCAGGGGTTCCACAAGTCTTCATAAGACAAGTAAACTTGGTCTTTTTTTTTTTTCTTTTTTTCTCCTCTCACCCTCTCAGATAGACTGTATTTATTAGGGCTGTTTTAAATGTACAAAGAAATTGGGCATAATGTACAGAAACAAAAAACTAAACCAAACGCACTGCTGTCAAGTTGGATCCAACTCATAGCAACCTCTCCTTGGGTTTCCAAGGCAGTATCACTATGGAAATAGATTGCCCAACCTTCCTTCCGAGGAGTAGCTGGTGGGTTTGAACCACCAGCCTTCTGGTTAGCAGTCACATGCCTTAGGCACTACATCACCAGAGCTCCTATAATGTACAGAGAGTTCCCATATACACCCTCTCCCTCCTGTATACCCATTCCCTTATTATTAAAATCTTGCATTTGTGTGGCACATTTATTATAATTGATGAAGCAATATTGATACATTATCATTAACTGAAGTCTGTAGTTATGTTAGAGTTCACTCACTGTGGTACAATATACTGTGGTTTTCACAAATGGCTAATGTCACGTATCCACCATTATAGTATCACACAGAATAGTTTCACTTCCCTAAAACTACCTTGTACTCCATCTATTCATCACTTGTTCCTCTCTCTGAACCCCTGGCAATAACTGATCTTTGTACTGTCTCTATCGTTTTGCCTTTTCCAGATTGTCCTATAGTTAGAATCATAAACCTTGTCTTTTTTTTTTTTTAATGATTTTGAGTTTTGTTCTACATTTTCTCCCACTTTATCCAGGACCTCTTAATTGTGGTTCCTTTCAGAGTGGTCAGCAATGGTAGCCAGGTAACATCTAGTTCTTCTGGTTTCATGATTGAGGAGGCTGGTGTTCACATGCTCCATTATTCCTTCAGACTAATTGTTTAGTGCTTCTTTTGATTCCTTTCACTGTGGCCTAGGAGAGACCAATAGTTGTACCTTAGATGGCCTCCACTAGCTTTTAAGACCCCAGTTCCCCAGTTTCTACCCACCCAAGTAGGATATAGAACATTGTCTTTGTGAACTATATTATGCCAGTTAACCTAGTGTCCTTCAAGACTGTGGTCCTGAGCTACCATATCCAGCAACTCATCCTCTCAAGGTATTTTCGTTATGACTGACATTTTCATAACTCTGTCCCCTGTGTGCTCTCTTACATTCATGGGTATATTTGCAGCATATAAATACATAGATAGAGATAGCCTAACTAGAGATATTTTTGTAGTAGAAAAGAACAGTTGGCATAGAGCCCAGCTTCTCCATGGCAGCAGCTATTATGTAAATTCTTCTGGATCTTAGCATTTCAGGAAAGCCTTTTTACTCCCTTTCCATATACAAAGCAGACAGCTCAGGGGGCAGCCTTGATCTGTCCTAAACCCTTGGAGAACAAAGCAAGGTACCACTCTTTTCCCAAAATAACTTCTATTACGGAAGCATATGCTCCCTTAAATGGAGATGAAGAGCAGATCCCTTCTATTGCACTGTGCAGTCTTTGCTATCAGTGTACCAGGAAGATAAAAGCTGCCATAGTTAGTTTAATCAGGTTCATCTTAAATTGTTTTCAGTTTGTGGTAGAAACTTGTCTAATCAGTGCTGCATTTTCTTGATTGAGCAGTTCACTTTCTTTAGAATATAGAGTGTTAGGGATTTCTGCTTAAGACTGTATTGTGGTTTGTTTTAATGGTGCACATAATGAGGTATGGTGAATGTGGATGTTTCTCATTACATTGTTGATCTTGCTAATGGAAAAGGTCATTATTGAACCAAATTGATAAAAGACATAGTTTCTTTAGCCCTAGAGAATTAAACCTAATATTATCACATTGAGTCATAGAGAATTAAACATAAATATCATCACATTTATTCACTAATTCACATGCTGTTTTTATGGTTGGTTGTTCTTACCTTTTATTTCATTTTAATGATTGTAAATAACCCTGGAAATGCTCACATACAGACTGCCCAATAAATGGACGTTACTAATTAATTTTGAGACAGCTGCATGGAAATGGATTCAGACTTTTGGGGAAACATCAGAATTAAAGGCCCTGTGTAACAAAACTTGGAACTTCATGTAATTTCATTAATAGGGAGATATAGTTGAATGCACAAAACAAAGTTATTTCTTTTCCAACCTCACTGTGTGAGTGAAAACCACTGGGTATGTAGATCTAAACTTTACTTCTTTCCAGACTAGTCAGATAGGAATCTTTGGAGAGAAATCCCGAGACAAAGACTATAGATTAAGTTAGATAAATACTATGGTGGTGGTTTTTCACTTTAGGAATAATATAGCTCTGCTGTTGATGGCTGGGACAAATTGGTACCTCATGTTTATTTCTTAAATTATGTAGCAAAAAGACCTTTTTGATCGTAGAAGTTTACATCACATAATTTCAATATTACTATTTCTGTTCTTTTGATTGTCGTAATACTGAAACTTCTTCAGTAATATGATTTGGCAGACTCTTGCTCATAATGAGGACGATAAAGGGAATGATTATAGAATCTGGGATATAGAGTTCAAGACTGGCACCTAATTTAAGAAAAGTCCATAGTGTTCTGCTTTTGTAAAGAAAATATTGGATGATTTTCTGTTAAAATACTTAATAATATATTTGTTTAATTTTCTTGAAAATCTATTCCTTATTTTCACCTGATTTGGTTGTTTTTTGATTAAACTTTTCTAAATTTTAAATTAATTGAGATTCTTTATGAAGAATTTCTTCTCCATCATTTTCCTTCATTTGGCTTCTACTTCTCATCCTGCCTGAACTCCCATTTGTTTTTGCTTTGTTCTTCCTCTAAGTTATTGACTATAATCGGGCCATAGCTAAAGGTACACTGGATATGCCTTGTGGCTAAATTCTAAATAGTTGAGTATTAAAACCAGTATCCTACCCTGGCCAAAACTGAATGTTGCTATCACAGAGTGAACTTCTGGGATATAAGAATAAATCTGATTTCCCCAAAAAAACTTTAAAATATTGTTATAATCTAATTTTAGAAATTAGTCATGAGAACTTAAAATTTTGTCATTATAACTCAGAAACAATATTTTTACTTTTAAACTATACTGTTGCTGTATTTTCCATTTTTTGGCACCAGAAAGATACTAACTATGAACTGAGTTCAGAGGAAGAACAGTACATTTTTTGGCTAACTCTGCAAATATAGGGAAACATCTTTGAGAAACATTGGGTCATAACCATCTTTAGAAGCATTGCAAAGGAGGAGTATATATTTGGCTTGCAAGATGATAAAATTGTGTGTGAATTTCCACCTTAATCTCAGCTTTCATTGCTTACACACTAGATTCAGTATGTAATTGAATGATAGGAACTTTCCAGCAGATACCAATAAAGCATATATACATAAACTCTCAAGGCCTATCATTGTGGTTACTTTTTCAGTGGATTCTAGTAAACAAACTACTTTCTCTACAAGCAACAATTAGTAAGTCTTTTCTGTATTAGTATTGTTATTTACAGGATATAATATTAAACTGTTCAGACAGTGGTTTGTTTTTTTTTTCAATTTTTATTATGATTTGGGTGAAAGTTTACAGAGCAAATTCATTTTCCATACAATTCACACACATTGTGTTTCATAATGATGTTGTTGTGTTGTTATGTGCCATCGAGTTGGTCCCGACTCATACCGACCCCTCCTTGGGTTTCTGAGGCAGTATTACTACGGGAGTAGATTGCCCAACCTTCCTTCTGAGGAGTGGCTGGTTGGTTTGAACCGCCAGCCTTCTGATTAGCAGTCAAGTGCCTTAGCCACTACACTACCAGAGCTCCTTGTGTTTCATGATATTGACTGCAGTTCCCCACAATGTAAGAGCTCTCTTCCCACTTGCTCCCCATACGTATGTCTTCCATGTGTCCTTCCCTCCCATGTACTCCAGCTCCTGAGCAAACACTGCCCTTCTGTTCTCCCATGATTGATCACTTCAAGGAATGTATCTGCCTGATGTAAATGTTTGCCCTGTTTGCCTATGTGTTGTTTGGCTGGAAACCACAGGAGTTCTGTTCGAGACCTTAAGGGTAACTAGGGGCCATAGTCTCAGGGGACCAGAAGACTCTCTCAGACCAGCAAACCTGGTCTTTTTTTTTTTTTAATGATTTTGAGTTTAGTTCCACATTGTTCTCCTGCTCTATCCAGTATCTCCTGCACTGATCTCCCAGTGCTTGACAGTGGTAGCCGGGTACCATCTAGTTCTTCTAGTCTACAGGCTGAGAATCCTACCAGTCCCTTGGACTAATTATTTCCATGCATCTTTGGTTTTCTTCATTCTTCTTTGCTCGGGATGAGGAGAAACCCATTGTTGGATCTAGATGGCCACTTGAAAGCTTTTAAGACCCCAGTTGCTATTCACCAAAGTGGAAGATATAGAACAGTGTTTTTGTGTAGTAGGTTATGCCAGTTGAGCTTGATGTCACTTGCAACCTGTGGGTCCAACTACTTGCTTCCTCTGGGTAGCTGGCTATGGCCAAGAAGCCACCACAACCTTGCCCCTTGTCGGCTATACTGTACACCAAGACGTTCTTACAGCACATACATAGAAGCATCATCTGCTAACCCTATACATAGTCATGGGCCCACTCCCACTTGCCTAGACATACCTGATCATTTAGCCTGTCCATCTATCTATCTACTCATATATCAATGCACTACTGTACATGCAGAAGGGTTCATCTTTGTTGTCTATACCTTGCATGTACCTCGCTGTCTTCCTCTTCCTTAGTACCACCGTGCTGATCACTCAGTTTTGGTACATTGCACTTCACGTCACCCAAATCAATACTTATCTCTATCCAGCAGTGTTTTCTTCCCTCCCCTCCCATCCCTGCTAACTAACAAAGAAATTTTCGTTCTATATATAAACCTTCCCTTAACTTTTTACAGTAGTAGACTAATACAATATTTGTTCTGTGATTGGCTTATTTCACTCAGCATAATATCCTCTAAGTTCATCCACGTTATATGGTGTTTTGCAGATTCTACATTATTCTTTAGTGTTGCATAGTATTTCATTGTGTATGTACCATAGTTTCGTTATCCATTCTTCTGATGACGGGCACTTCAGTTGTTTCCATCTCTTTGCTATTGTCAATAGTGGTGTGATGAACATGGGTGCGCATATATCTGTTCTTGTCCTAGCTCTCACTTCTTTAGGATATATACATGTTACTGGGATTGCTGAATCAAATGGTATATCTTATTCCAACTATTTAAGGAATCACCATACTTCTTTCCATAGTGCTCGTATCATTTTACAGTCCCACCAGTAGTGTATGAGACTCCCAGTCTCTCCACATCTTCACAAGCATTTGGTATTTTCTGTGTTGTTGAACTTTGATATTAGTGCTGCGGTGACATGGTATCTCATTGTTTTGATTTGCATCTCTCTCATGGCTAATGATCGTGAGCATTTCTTCATGTGTTTGTTGGCTACCTGAATATCTTCTTTAGTGAAGTGTCTATTCATGTGTTCTTCCCGATTTTTAATTGGATTGTTTGTCTTTTTGTTGTTGAGATATTGGAGTTTTCTATAAATTTTAGAGATAGGTCCCTTGTCAGGTATGTTGTTGCAGAATATTGTTTCCTAGTCTGTAGCTTTTCTTTTTACTCTTTTGGAGATGTCTTCTGAAGCATAGAAAAATTTAATTTTTAGAAGGTTCCAATCATCAAGTTTATCTTCTGTTGTTTGTACATTTTGGGTTATGCTTTTTAGGCTGTTTATGCCGTGAATTGTTGCTGTTATGTGCCATCAAGTTGGACCTGACTCATAATGACCTTTCCTTGGGTTCCGAGGCAGTATCACCTTGGAAGTAGATTGCCCAACCTTCCTTCTGAGGAGTGGCTGGTGAGTTTCAACCGCCAGCCTTCTGGTTAGCAGTCAAATGCCTTAGGCACTATGCTACCAGAATTAGGGCTCCTAAATTTGTCCATATGTTTTCCTTGAAGGACATTACAGTTTTGAGTTTCACATTTAAGTCTTTGATCCATCTGGAGTTATGTTTTTGTGCATGGTGTGACGTATGGATCTTGTTTTCATTTTTCTGAAAATGGATAACCAGTTTTGCCAGAACCATCAAATGAAGAGACTATCTCTTCCCCTTTTAATGGATTTGGGCCCTTTTTCAAAGATCAGCTGACCATAGGTTGATGGGTCTATTTCTATTCAATTCTATTCCACTGTTCTATGTGTTGGTCATTGAACCAGTAGCAGGCTGTTTTGATCACTGCGGCTGTATAGTAGGTTTTGAGATCTGGCAGTGTGAGACCTCCTACTTTGTTCTTCTTCAGTAGTATTTTGCTTATCTGGGGTCTTTTTTCAGGCAATGTTTTTAACATGTAATAATAAATATCCCTTCCAGTTTGATTATTTTAAGTACATAGCAAGTTACTTTCAAAATCTCTAGTGTATCAAGAACGATGAAAAGAGCTTACTGTTATGGACTGAAAATTCTGTGCTATAAATTATTCTCTAAATACACAGTTTATATGTATGAACAATCCTTTGCTTAAGATTCCCAAATCACTGAGCCATCACCATTTTTATTATCAGTATCCAATTGAATTGACAATTTATTTTAACTTAGTTTTCCTTTCTTCACTGATACGCCATTCCATACAATTTTTTTTCGGACAGATTAATTATGTTATGGGTGTGAGATGCTGAAGTATTTTGGAAAAAAATCAAAGCAGAATTTAATCTTATCATCCTGCACTGTTAGGCATGCATTTTTGTTGTCGTTGCATATCTAAATGCCTGATGTGCAAGATTAAAAAAAAAAAAAACCCATGGCCATCTAGTGGATTCCAATTCATAGCAGCCCTATAAGAAGTAGTATATTTAATGATATCATTGAAATTTTGGATATAGCAGGATAAGATTTAAGAACAAATGTGTTAATAAAATGTTTTCTGGAAGGAATTTTGGGCAACTCTTAAAAATCTTTTGTCTTCAACCACTGTGGTAGTTACGTTTGTGTGTCAACTTGGCTGGGCCTGGTTGAGTGGCTGGGCAGCTGGTGGTAGTTATTCCCCATGATGAGACTGGCAATCAGCTCCACGGTGGGATCTACCACAAGCAGCTGAGTAGCTACCTTTGGGATGTGGTCTGCTTCCTGTATATAAGGAAAAGCCTTGGGGATGGTCTCTAGCTTATGGCACACTTGGACCATGCATGTAGCCATGCTTTGCCAACCTTGGGACTTACAATGAACTTTAATTAATGGCCTGCCATATGGTTTGGTAACATTGGGACTGTGCCTTTTTACTTATCAACCTTGGGGCTTCTCAGCCTCAGCAGCCAGCAGCTGTCTGAGTGAAGAAACGCCTCTAGCTCCTGTGGACCGGGAGCAGGAAGCAAAGCTGAACCCCAAGGTTGAGGGGCTTTGACCCAGCCCCTAGAGCTTGGCACTTTGAACTTGGACGTAAAGCCTCCAAACTGTAAGAGAATAAACTCCTGTTTGTTAACGCCATCCAATGTGTGGTATATTCTTGTCAGAGTGGCACTAGGTAACCAGAACAACCACTAAAAATAATCAACAGTCTTTAAAAACATTGTGACAAATTTATTCAACTTTTAGCCTTCATAGAATCATAGCCATACAGACTTATCTTAAGGCACATTCATTTCTTTTATTCATTCTTTTTGTTTGTTCATGTTTTAGATTGTTTCGTTTTCTTCTAACATCTTCTTTTGTTATGCTGTTCCTTATTAGGCCTGAATAAAAGGTGATTTATTATGGATAAACGTGATTTACCTAATTTGTTTGGGTTTCCCCCCCCCCATCATGAAATCTTGAGCAAAGTAGATATTTTTAATTACTTTTTACAAAATGTAAATTATTCACAAATAGGAATTTTTCTTGAAAGCTCAAGGACTGAAAAGAAATATCTTTTCCAAAACTCACTACCATTGAGTCAGGCCCAACTCATAACGACCCCTCCTTGTGTTTCAGAGGCAGTATCACTAGGAAGTAGATTGCCCAACCTTCCTTCCAAGTAGTGGCTGGTGGGTTTGAACTGTCGGCCTTCTGGTTAACAGTCAAATTCCTTAGGCACTATGCCACTTGGGTTAATATAATGTTATTTAAGCTAATTCACTAAAATTCTAGGAAGATTAGAATTATGATTTAAATGCAATTCTTACTATTTTTATATGATTATTTAAATTTTATTAACTTTTGTTTGTTCAAGCATGATAATAATGTTTTACTAACCTAGATAAAGGAGCTCTGGTAGCGTAGTGGCTAAGGCACTTGACTGCTAACCAGAAGGCTGGCAGTTCAAACCGACCAGCCACTCCTCGGAAGGAAGATGGGGCAATCTACTTCTGTAGTGATATTGCCTCAGAAACCCAAGGAGGGGTTGCCATGAGTGGGGTCCGACTCGACGGCACATAACAACAACAACAACAACCTAGATAAGATACTCTCTTAGATTTGTATTGTTAGTCTGTTTCTTGTTTATTAACTATTTGATAGTTTTTGTTTTAGGATATGAAATTAATAGCTTTCATGATCATAACTATTTTAGCATCTCACTTTTGCAATAATATATGTACATCAATTTATTAGAATTTAACATAGGAAACCCATAAATTCCCAGTCCTTGTTTCATATAGTGTTATTCAAATAATGATCATAAATATGAGTGCCACACCTTACTCATACTGCTGAAAATTTAAACTGAACATAAATGGTCCTAATCTATTCTGTGACGTTGATTGCTTGCAAGTTTTTGTGATACCAGAAATAGCATGGATGTAGGAATTAGTTGTTTGGCTTCCCAGAAGCTGAAAGCAAAGCCAAATAAGCAGATTTCAGCCAAATATTGAAACTGAAACCAAGCTTATTGGTAAAGATCTACATAAATCTAAAATGTATTTTCTAAAGAGATTATTTTTAAATACTCTTACAAAATTTTTTCTTTCCTCTCTCCTATATATGCCTTGGTCTTTAATTATAGTCTGTGAATATATTTATAGAGGCCTCATTTGTCATTTTCTTAATCTCCTGTGCTTTTTCTTGATAGTAACTCATAATAAGGCAAAATCAGAAATCCTTATTTTAGAGCATATATTTCTTTCTCTACTTGTTAGTTGGAAAATTTTTTCTTGTTCTTCTGCTATTTAAATTTTTGGGGTGAGATTTGTTCAAATCTTTGTTCATGTATATATTGGTATTTTACTTGTTATTTTCTTAAGCCTGCATCTCAATCTTTTCCTCTTTCTCTCTCTCTCTCTTTCTCTTTGTATATATTTTAAGAATACATTTTCTTTTTTAGAGCAGTTTTAGGTTTACAGAAAAATTGCGCAGAAAGTACAGAACATTCCCATACACTATCTCTCTCCTGCACACGTTTTCCCCTATTATTAACATCTTGCGTTTGTATAGTATATTTAGTAAAACTGATAAACCAATATTGATATTTTAACTAAAATCCATTAGGGTTCATTGTTGGTGTTGTACAATTATATAGGTTTTGAATACATATTTTAAGGACATTGAAACTATTCAGCATACTATCTATAACCGTAGATAGTATGCTGAATAGTTTCAGTGCCCTTAAAATGTTTCCTGCTTTACCTATTCACTCCTACTCTTGTCTTCCTGAACTCTGACTGATTCTTTTACTGTCTCTGTAGCTTTGCCTTAGAAAGAAAATCATATGTCTGGAATCATATACTATATAGTTTTTCAGACTGGCTTCTTTAGCTTACCAATATGCATGTCAGGTTCTTTTACGTCTTGTCTTAGCCTGATAGCTCATTTCTTTTTATTGGTGAGTAATACTACATTGTAATGCACTTAGCTGCTAACTGAAAGGTCTAAGTCCGCCCAGAGGTGCCTTGGAAGAAAGCCTTGGTGATCTACTTCCAAAAAAATTCAGCTCTTGAAATCCCTATGGAGCACAGTTCTACTTTGAGACACATCTGGTCACCATGAGCTGAGTCAACTGAACAGCAGTTGTTTTTTTCCCCTCCAAAATATAGATCTACCACAGGTTGTTTTTCCATTTACCTATTAAAGGATATCTTGGTTGCTTCCAGTTTGGGGCAGTTATGAATGAAACTGCTGTTAGTATTTGTGTGTAGGTTTTTCTGTACACATAAGTTTTCAATTCATTTGGTTAAATATGTAGGAGCACTATTACTTAATGATAATGGCAAACCTGTTTACCTGTACCATTTTGCATTTCCATCATTAATGAGAGAAATTTCCTATAGCTATACATCTTCAGCATTTAGTATTGTCAGTGTTTTGAATTTTAGCCATTCTAATAGGTATGTAGACATATCTCGTTTTAATTTGCAATTCCCTAATGATATATGATGTTGAGCATCTTTTTATTTGCTTATTTGCCATTTGTGTATCATCTTTGGTGAGATAGTCATTCGGGTATCAGCCCATTTTTAAATTGGAATGTTTGCAAAAAATTTAATGAAATATATTTTTTATAATTAAAAAATGTATTTTGCTTTTCTTTTTTATAATTTTATGACTTTATTTAATTCAGTACAATGAAAATTGTATTCACACCTGCAAAAACGGCAAGAAGGCCACATGTTATGACCTCCTCTAATCCCACAAGAGGAAGACAGAATCACCATCAATAGCCCAAGGCCTATTCCTACGAGGCCAGACATGCTGCCTCCCTCCAGCCCTTTCTCCAACCTTTCCTCCCAAAGCACCCACCACCTCTCCTGGGTTCGATAATTCGCTGCAGTAGCCACACAGAACTCACAGATTACGGGGTTTATTAGGGAAGCACCAGGCTACAATTTAAGTTCAGGAAAAATGCTCAGTCTCTCTCCCAGCCCGCTGTCTCTCAGCCAAGTCTCTCAGTCTCTCTCCCAGCAGTGCATGTCCCTCGGTGTCTTACTCAGCAACACGTGTCTCTTGCGTCTCTTTCCCAGCAGCACGTGTCTCTTTCAGCAGCACGTCTTCCTCAACCAGCAGTCAGAGAGAGTTCTGCTTCTAGAAGGCCTTCTTTTGAGCTTGGCAGAGTGGCTAAACCCACCAATCATAACAACAGAATTCTAAGCTCCTGAGAATGAGCCGCCCATAACATTGTGTTGTGCCATGCCCGACAAAAATAACCCAGGTGGATAACATTTACAATCAGGAGCTCCTCAGTTGCTCATTCCGCCACTGAGTTTACAATGACTTATGGATAGAAAAGCCATACAAAGTAATTTACTACACTGCAACACGCTAGGATTCAAATTCTAACATAACTTTACCTGACCTTAACTTTTTTAGATCATATATTACACTTCCATTTACATCCGTGTTATCATAAATCTACTGATAACACTATTCTTTCCAAAAAATAACAAGCACTCTCCAAACTTTATTTTTTCATTCTCTGGCATATATTTCTCCCATGTTTTCTACTGATATTCTTATTTTTTTCAATCTGTAACTCAAATTCCACCTTAAAACCTTTTAATAAAATTAATCTTTTTTAAATTTGTTTTCCCATTATTCTTTGTCACTATTCTATCACTTACCACCTAGTTTGCTTTCCTTGGTGTCTCTCGATTTTATTATGAAATCATTAATAGCAAAGACTGTTTTATTAATCTTTGTTACTGCCATAATTATTAGATTTCCTCCTGCAGTGTTAACCAAAAAACATAGATGAATTTAACTCTAAAACTAACTTTTGTGTAAATGCTGCTTTGGGAGGAATTTTGAAAACTTTTTCTAATAAATATGCTTTAGGAAAGTTTAAAGGTGTCAGTAAGTTTCTTTTTTTTTTTTTTTTACTGTCTCACTGGAGGATATATGCTAAAACCCTTCATAATTATACTTCCATAGAAAACTAATTATCCTTTGTCGTATTTTCTTGTTTGTTTCCTTTAAGTACCATTTCATAAAACTGAAAACAACTCACTTCACAATTTTCAAATGCTTTAAAATTTCATCAGATATTTAACAAGATAGAAATTACAGTATATAATTAGAACCTCTTTAAAGTAAGTTAAGCTTGCCTGCCTCCCCTTACAGCTTCTTTCCTTTCATTCCTTCTTTCTTTCTTTCCCTCTGTGTTTTCCTCACCTGACCAGTCACTCATACTTTTATTTTCCTTTTTCTTCTAAACTACATGTCTACTTGTATCTTGATATATCAATTTGTCTTTGAATCTATCATTTTAGTTTCCTTGAATCCAGTCATTCAGAATTCTAAAAAATACATACGTTGAAGAATATAATATATATCTAAGAAGTCACAAATACCTGGTTTTTAGAAGAAATTGTTTAAACGTTTGCAGAGTGTATGTGGGTATGTGTATATATATATATTCATATCCTGGGAAGAAACAGATCTTAACTCTTAGGACAGAAGTTTGAATTTAAGAATTTTGATGGCCCTTAGTATAGGAAAAATACATTTTCTTGAAATAAAAAAATTTATTTATTGAAATTTAAAACCTCATTGGATAATAGTTTAGGCATCCAGTTTAGACACAGCTGTGGAGAGAATGATCTGGAATATAGAATTGAGGAAATTACCCAGAATATGGCAGAGCCAGAGATGTCAAATATGGTAGAAAGAGTAAGAGAAGATTAAGAATAGTAAGAGAATTCCCAATATGTTCAAATTGGAGTTTTGATGGAGAGAATGGAGGAGATGTAATACAAGAAAGGATCATATTCCAGAATGGGTAATGTAGGAAGGGCAGATTTTGAGAAGGGTTAACAAACTATATCTACACTGAGACAACATTTTACTTAGTGAATGTGTATAAAGTCAAAGACCAAAGATCTTAAAAACAGCCAGAAAGAATTATACAAACAGACTTCTCAACAGCAGCTAAAGAAATGTTATAAGAGAATTGTATCTTCAAAGTTGAGAGAAAATCACTGTCAGTTCAGAATAGAGCTCCAACAGTGTTTTGGCAGACTGAATTGTAGGTATAGCAAGATTGTTTCCTTAGATCATGAAGTGGCTAGGTGAAGCTCCAAACTCAGGAAACCCTGTCGACCACTTGCCTCCCTCTATGTGTAAGCAGCCTCATCCTTTTTCCCGTGAGTGTCATTCAAATATTATTTTCTGTACAAATCATGGTGTAAAGAAAGTTAAGAAGTACTGATGTAGAATTTTATAACCAGCTAATCTATGATTCATACATGTGGGCCAAATAGAGGTTTGAAAGCTTTAAAGACTTTCTTACTGAAAGATCCTTCCTGAAAAAATATTTAAAGGATATCCTTCAAGAAGAAGAAAATTGAATCCCAAATGGAAACACAAGATCAATGAAACAAGAAAGCACAATGAGACACAAGAAAAAATGGTAAGGCTGTTGTTAAGTCATTCATTGGCTATTAACAAAAAGGGCATTGATTTTAAAAAGTCCTAACTTAAAATACTGGAAAGCAATAATGTATAAGCTGGGGATTGTTTGGGGTAGTTTTCTAAGACCCCTTCATTAATTGGGTAGAGACTGTAGAGATACTGATTAACTTTATACTTTGTCACATTAACTCTGCATTTAAAGAGTTAATGGTGACCAGTATCTTTGAAACCAGTAAGGATTGGGAGCTGGGGAATAATAATAGAGAAGTTTTGATCCATCCATTAGAAAGTAGAAAAGGAGGGGGAAGAACAGCCATTATAATCACTATAAATTCAAGGTCTAAAAAAAATGATGGTAGAGATACAGATATTTCAGTAAGTATGCAAATAAACATTCAGCAGTGTTCGGGTTACCTAGTGCCACTCTGGGGAGCTCTGGTAGCATAGTGGTTAAGACACCTGCCTGCTAACCAGACCGCCGGCGGTTCAAACCCACCAGCTACTCCTCGGAAGGAAGGTTGGGCAATCCTACTTCCGTAGTGATACTGCCTCGGAAACCCAAGAAGGGGGTCGCTATGAGTCAGGGCCGACTCGAGGGCACATAACAACAACAACAGTGCCACTCTGACAGAAATATACCATAAATGCGATGGCCTTAACAAACAGGAGTTTATTCTCTTACAGTTTGGAGGCTGTAAGTCCAAGTTCAAAGTACCAGACTCTAGGGGCTGGGTGAAAGCCCTTCAACCTTGGGGTCCAGCTCTGCCTTCTGCCCCTGGCCCACTAGAGCTAGAGGCATTTCTTCACTCAGACAGCTGCTGGCTGCTGAGGCTGAGAAGCCCCAAGTTTGACAAATAAAAAGACACAGTCCCAATGTTACCAAACCACACGGCAGGCCATTAACTTAAGTCCATTGTAAGTCCCAGGGTCGACAGCATAGCAGGCTACTGAACAGTGACACAGCTACATGCAGCGTCCAAGCATGCCATAGGCTAGAGACCATTTCTAAAGCTGTTTCTTATATACAAGAAGCAGACCACATACCCCAAGCAGCTGCTTAGCTGCTTGTGGTAGATACCACCATGGAGTTGATTGCCAGTCTCATCGTGGGGAATAACTACCACCAGCTGCCCAGCCACTCATCCAGGCCCAGCCAAGTTGACATAAAAACATAACCACCACAAGCAGTTAAAAAAAAAAAAAAAATTCAAATTGGATTTGGAAAAAAATCAGATTTTTGGTAGTTATATTTAAATAATTATAACACCAAAAGGTTGTGAGTAAAAGGGTGGAAATAATAGAAGGCACTTACCTTCTGACTACAAATATGTCCTGAAATGCCTTCTACTTAGCTTTCTGTATTTTCACTACTAGACTTCTTAAATGAATTTTGTACCTGTTTATATTATGTACCTAAACCAAAACCAAACTCATGCCAGCAAGTCAAATCTGATTCATAGCGACCCCTCCTTTGGGTTCCAAGGAAGTATCGCTATAGAAGTAGATTGCCCAACCGTCCTTCCAAAGAGCAGCTGGTGGGTTTGAACCACTGGCCTTCTGGTTAGCAGTCAAATGCCTTAGGCACTATAAACCACCAGAACTCCCTGTTCTGTACCTAGATCATACCCCCCAAAAAAAAGCCAAACCCTTCTGGCCTGGAATAGAACTCACTCTCATAGCTTCCAGATGAAACAGACAGATCTACAAAGTGAAGAATCACACTAAGTAGGTACAGTCCTTGGAACAATCAGCCATGGGAGATCAGAAGGGCAGCATTTGCACAGGGAGATAGGTCAAAAAGCTGGTATGGAAATTCCAGAACAATTGATTGTACTCATGAGGAACCTGTACATAGACCAGGAGGCTGTCATTCGAGCAGAGCAAGGGGATACTGCATGCTTTAAAATCAAGAAGGGAGTGTGTCAGGGTTGTATCCTTTCACCATAATTATTCAGTCTGTATGCTGAAGAAATAATATGATAAGGTAGACTATATGAAGAAGAACAGTTCATCAGGATTGCAGGAAGGCTATTAACAACCTGAGATATGCAGACAACACAAATTTGCTTGCTGAAGTGAGCTTGACATGGAGCACTTACTGATGAAGATTAAAGACTACAGTCTGCAGTATGGATTGCACCTCAATATAAAGAAAACAAAAATCCTCACAACTGGACCAGTAAGCATCATCACAGTGAATAGACAAAAGATTGAGCTTGTCAACGACTTCATATTACTTGGTTCTACAATAATTGCCAATGGAAGCATCAGTCAGCACATCAAAAGATGTATCGCATTGGGCATATCTGTTGAAGAAGACCTCTTTCAAGTGCTGAAGAGCAAAGATAACTCCTTGAAGACTAAGATGTGCCTAACCTAAGCCATGATATTTTCAGTTGTCTCATATGCATGTGAGAGCTGGACAATGAATAAGAAAGACTGAAGAATAATTGTTGCTTTTGAGTTGTGGTGTTGGCAAAGAATGCTGAGAGTACCATGCTAAAAGAACTAACAAATCTGTCCTGGAAGAAGTGCAGCCGGAATGCTTCTTGGAAGTGAGGATGACTAGACTTTGTCCCACCTACTTTGGTCATGTTGTCTAAAGGGACCATTCTCTGGAGAAGGATGTCATGCTTGGTAAAGTGGAGGGTCAAAGAAAGAGGGGAAGACCCTCAACAAGATTGATTGACATGACTGCAGTGATGGGCTCAGATATAGTAGGGATTGTGAGGCTGGTGCAGGACTGGGCAGTGTTTCATTCTGTGTATATAAGGTTGCTATGAGGCAGAGGCAACTCATCACGTAAGAACAACATTGACTTGTAAATTTGAATCTTTGCTCTCTCTCTTGAACTTCAGGCTCCAACTTACAGTTGATATTTCTAGTTAGATGTTTAATAGACATTTCAATCTTAACATTTGTAAAAGTGAACTCCTGATGGTCGTTTTCAATCTGCCTTCAACTGTAGTCTTTGCTACCTTCTCATCTTTTTCTCTGCTTCTAGCCTAGTATAAGCCACTATCATCTCTGCCCTAGATAACTGCTATAGCTTGCTAAGAAGATTCCATGCTTCTATCCTTGTTTCCCTATGTCAAATGCCTTAGGTGCCATGCCACCAGAGCTCCCAGAGAATAGCTTGAAAGGCAATTTTAAGATGTAAATAACACTATGCCACTCTTTGTTCAAAAGCTTCCAGTGGTTCCCCATTTCACTCACAGTCAAAATTCAGGTCTTTTGCTCCACAAGTACGTCCGTGCTCTAGCTTTGCACTCCTCTGTGATCATATATTCTATTATTCTCCCACTCAATCATGTAATTTCTGCCAAACTAGTACTCTTGCTGGTCTTGTTACCTTCCTCAGTTCAAGTAATCACTCAGATGTTAATCTGATCAGTGAGTCCTAGCCCTGTCGCCTAAATTAATTTTGTAAAACACCCTCCCCACCATATCTCCCAATTGTCTTATGTTTTTCCCATAACAATTACTATTTATATTTAATAGTATATTATATACTATTTGTGATACATGGAGCTGTATGTCAACTTGGCTGGACCACAATTCTGTGTGGCTTAAGCATTTGTGATGTGGGTTGTTCCAATGATGAGATCAGAGGTATATGTTTTAAATAGCCAATCTGTTGAAAGGGAGTTTGCCTAGGGGTGTGGCCTGCTTCCAGTATATTTATGGACATCCTGGGAAAAGAGACTCTTCTTCTGTGGATCAGGATTCTGTTGTGCTCCTCCTACAACTCTCTGTGAGCGAACAATCCACCATTCAGACTGAAGATCTTGGATTCGTCATTTGTTGAAATCAACAGCCGGTATACTGCCTGCTAACCTTGAGCTCCTTAGCCCCTGCAGCTGCATGAGTCAGGAGAAGCCTCCGGCGTGACATTTGATCCAAGAACTTTGGACTTGCCAGGTTCTATAAGTGTATGAGCCATTTACCTAAGATA
Organism: Orycteropus afer afer; assembly: GCF_000298275.1. Classification (NCBI taxonomy): domain Eukaryota; kingdom Metazoa; phylum Chordata; class Mammalia; order Tubulidentata; family Orycteropodidae; genus Orycteropus; species Orycteropus afer. Next base: position 2,471,055 of record NW_006921804.1, read on the forward strand.
AAATTTTTTTCTCTATATATATATATAAGCTTTACTGGTTTTGCTTCTCTAAAGAACCCAGTCTAACACATTTGATACCAGGAGTGGTTCTAGAGAGACAAAAACATAAGGATGGTCTTCCTAAATTGGTTCTCCAATTTGATTAATCATAAAGGCCCTGGGGACCCTGCCTCTGTTAGTAAAGAGGGCCCTGATACTCCATGGCATGAGGTGGCAACGTTAATATGCAAAATAGCACCACCAGTAGATCAAGTACTTTTGAGAGGTGAGGCTCTTCGTGATCGCATATTTGATACTTCTCTGCAATTTTGTCAGCATGAAGAGTATAAGGAAACTGGTTGGTTGCTCCTGCTTATACTAGACAAAGTGGTGAAAGAGCGAGACGAGCTCAGGGCTGCTGAATCACAGCTTAAGCACCACATAAAAGACCTCAGTGTTTCCAGTTGTGCTTTGTAAGAAAGATTGAAGATGAGAATATGGAGCCTGTAAATTCTGTTAAATCCCTCCCATCTGAAAGAATTACTATAAAGCCACTAGCCCTTCCATCTCAGTTTGATGGGATTAACCCAACTGTTCCTGCTGGGTCATTGCCTGAGGCAGAGGCCATGGAAGACATTGCTGAATGTTCTCAGGAACTTCCCCAACCACCCATTGTTGCTGCTAGCCCTATAACCAAAGTTAAGTCCAAGCAAGCCCCAAAAGGTGAAATACAAAGTATGACTGAGGAGGGTGGTACACTACACCTGAAAAGACCTACTTGATTTTGCTAACATGTACAGACAGAACCCTGGAGAATATGTATGGGAATCGCTACTGAGGGTGTGGAATAATGGTGCAAGGAATGTAACAGTTAGATCAGTCTGAGTTTATTTATTTAGGCCCACTAAGTATGGATTCTTCATTGAATATTTCAGCTTGAGAGGTTAGGAAAGTATCTAATTGTTTATTTGGTTGGCTTACTGAAGTATGGATTATGTGGTGGCCTACCTTAAGTCAAGTTGAAGTACCAGACCTGCCTTGGTATAATGTAGAAGAAGGTATCCAGAGGCTTAGGGAAATTAGCCTATTAGAATGGATTTATCAGATTAGACCCCTAGAGCCAGAAGTGGAGAGTCCAGAAGACACGCCTTTCACCAGTACCATGAGGAATAAATTTGTGAAGGGAGTTCCAGTGTTCTTGAAGACTGCTGTGATTACTATTTTATATAAGCCAGATTTGACAGTTGCAACTGCCCTAATTGAACTAAGACACTAAACTATGATGGGCCTGATTGGACCCCGTGGTAGTAGGGGCCAAGTGACAGCAGTTTATCGGCAAAGGCAAGGTGGGCGTGGTTACCATAATGGAACAGTAATCAGAATACTGTGACTTGTGTGGAATTATGGCATTGGCTATGTGCACATGGTGTTCCTAGTAGTGAAATACATGGCAAACCTACTAACTATTTACTTGATTTGCATAGACAGAAGAATTCTAGATGACATGAAGATCAGCCTAGATTGAATTGCCAGAATACAGAGTCACGGCCTCTTAATCAATTCCCAGACTTGAATCAGTTTACAGACCCACAACCCCTTGAATGACAGAGAAGCTGGGTCCCTTATAGGAAAAACCCCACTCCCGGTACCAAATGTGTTCGACTGGGTACTCTAGAGAAGCAAAACCAGTAAAGCTGGTTTTATATAGCGAGAAAGAAAAAAAGATAAATTTATCTTAGGAAAATGGCTCACCCACTTATAGAAGCTGGCAAGTCCCACCAGTATACTTTCACAGTGCTTCCTCGGGTATATCAACTCCCCAGCTCTTTGTCATGATTTAGTCCATAGAGATCTTGATCGCCTTTCCCTTTCACAAGGCATTGTTGTTGTTGTTGTTGTTATGTGCCGTCGAGTCAACCCCGACTCATAGCGACCCCTCCTTGGGTTTCCGAGGCAGTATCACTACAGAAGTAGGATTGCCCAACCTTCACAAGGCATTACACTGATCCATTATATTGATGACACTATACTGATTGGACCTAGCAAGGAAGAACTGTCGATGACTCTAGACTTATTGGTGAGACATATGCATGCTAGAGGTTGGGAAATTAACCCAACAAAAGTTCAAGTACCTTCCACCTCAGTGAAATTTCTAGAGGTCAAATGGTGTGGGCCATGTTGAGATATTCTTAGTAAAGTGAAGAATAAGGTATTGTATCTGGCTTCCCCCACAACTAAAAAGTAGGCAAAATGTCTGGTAGGCCTCTTTGGATTTTGGAGGCAACATTTGGATGTGTTGTTACAGCCTGTTTATCAAGTGACTTGAAAAGCTGCTAGTTTTGAGTGGGGCCCAGAACAACAGAAGGCTCTGCAACAAGTTCAGGCTGCCGTGCAGGGTGCTCTTCTACTTAGGCTATATGATCTGGCTGATCCAATGGTACTTGAAGTGTCTGTAGTAGATAGAGATGCTCTTTGGCGTCTTTGGCACTTTGCATGAATCACAGCACAGACCCTTGGGATTTTGGAGCAAAGCCTTTCCATTCTCTGCAGATAACTACTCTCCTTTTTAGTTAGTTCCTGGGCTTTAGTAGAGACTGAACACCTAACCACGGGCCACCAAGTCACCATGAGGCCTGAGCTGCCCATCATGAATCAGGTATTGTCTGACCCACAGAGTCATAAAGTTGGACATGCATAGCAGCACTCCATCATTAAATGGAAGTGGTATATCAGAGATCGGGCTCGAGCAGGATCTGAAGGCACAAGTAAGTTCCATGAGGAAGTGGTCCAAATGCCTGTGGTCTCCTCTCCAGTCATGTTACCTTCCCTCTCCCAGTCTGTACCTATGGCCTCATGGGGAGTTCCTTATGATCAGTTGACTGAGGAAGAGACAATTTATGCCTGGTTTAGAGATGGTTCTATGCGATATGCAGGCACCACTAGAAAGTGGACAGCATTGGCACTGCAGCCCCTTTCTGGGACTTCCCTGAAGGACAGTGGTGAAGGGAAATCCTCCCAATGGGCAGAACTTCGAGCCATGCATATGGCTGTACACTTTGCATGGAATTAGAAATGACCAGATGTGCAATTATATACAGATTCATGGGCTGTGGCTAATGGCTTGGCTGAATGGTCTGGGACTTGGAAGGAACATGATCGGAAAATTGGTGATAAGGATGTATGGGGAAGAGGTATGTGGATAGATCTCTCTGAATGGGCCAAAGGAGAAAACGTATTTGTGTCTCATGTGAATGCCCAGCAAAAGGTGACCTTGGCAGAGGAGGACTTTAATAATCAGGTGGATAGGATGACACATTCAGTGGAAACCAGCCATCCTTTTGCCCCAGCTATTCCTGTCATTGCCCAATGGGCTCATGAACAAAGTGGCCATCATGGCAGGGATGGAAGTTATACATGGGCTCAGCAACATGTACTCCTGCCTACCAAGGCTGATTTGGCTACTGACATTGCTGAGGGCCCAATATGCCAGCCTCAAGACCAACATTGAGTCCACGATATGGAACCATTCCTCAGGGTGATCAGCCAGCAATGTGGTGGCAGGTTGATTACATTGGACTACTTCCATAATGGAAAGGACAGCATTTTGTTTTTACTGGGATAGATACTTATTCTGGATATAGATTTGCCTTCCGTGCACACAGTGCTTCTGCCAAAACTATCCGTGTACTTACAGAATGCCTTATCCACCATCATGGTATCCCACACTATTTATTTTAATAAATATTACAATTCTTTAAAATTTATTATTAATATATTACTTTATTGTATGTCACTCTTACGACTAGATTATAAATTCCATTCACGTTACTGCTGGGTCTATACTGACTCTTGGCCACCCTTATTACAGAGTACAACTGCTCCTTCTGGTTTTCTCAGTTGTGATCTTTATGGAGCAGATTGCCAGGCCTTTCTTGTGTGGTGCCACTGGGTGGATTCAAATCACCACCCTTTCAGTTAGTAGTCAAGTGCAAACCATCTGCATCACTCAGGGACTTATAAACTCCACGAAAGCAGTAGTTTTTGTTTTTGTTGTTACTTGATACATCCTCAGTACTTAGGGAAACAATAAATATGTCTTGAATAGTCAAATTAATATAGGAAGCTTTTAGGGCCTACATAAGTAAAATTATAAACAAGTGTTAGAAAAAACTTAGCTAAATAGATATATTAACTTTATTATGATAGATATCTCTTCTGTCCACATCAATACACAAAGTTTAAGCTATTTGAAAGTTTTTGAAACTTCAAAGTTTTATGTGGATGAATATATAAGCAAAAATAGAGAGGCTAATGAAAGTGTTCTTAAATATTGGTGATAGTTACACATCTCTGAATATACTAACAAGTACTACCTACACTTTAAAGAAATGAATTACATGGTATGTGATGTTTATGTAAATAAAGCTATTATAAATAGGAAATTTTTATAGGTATACAGAAAGGAAAAAACTAGTCATTTAACATTAATACATAATATTACAATATCAGTACATTGCATTAATGTAGCAAAATGAAGAGCTTAAAGAAAGACACGTATATGAATATTGTTGATTTTATTAGTTGGCATCAAATTGGCTTGTATGTATTCATCAAATTAGTATAACAGTACAAAATGTTACCTAGTCCTTTCCCATCTTCATAATCTTTGGTATGTTTGAGTTTATTGTTGTGGCTTTTGTGTCAGTCCATCTCATTGAGATTTTTGCTATTTTTGTTGACCCTCTACCTTGTTAAACCTGATGCCACTTTGTAATGATTGGTATTTCCTGCTAGTATTTCCAAAGTCAGTGAGTTGAGGTCACATGTCCCGCCTTCTAAGAAGCATTGTGGTTGTATTTCTTGTGAGACTAATTTGCTCATTCTTTTGGCAGTCCACAGTATGATGTTATTCTTCATCAACACCACAGTTGGAACACATCAGTACTTTTTCTGTGCATATGATATGAATGAAAAGACCATGGCTTCGACGGATGCATCTTAGATATCAAAGTGACTTTCCTTTCATTTTTAAAATTTTAAAGAGCTCTTTTGCCATAGATTTAACCAGTGCAATGCATTATTTGATATCTTGACTGCTGCTTTCATGAATGTTAATTATTGATCCACAGCTTCAGTTTCTCTCTGTTTATGGTTGATCACAGAAACATATGACAAGTGTATTTCAAATCAGTGGGCATGAAATGAATAATGGAGATATACTTAAATCAAGTGGCCAAGTTTGGGATAAGAAAAACTTAATTCTGCTCAGAGATTAATAGTTCTTTTTTTTTTTTTTTTTTTCCTATGAACCCACTAATAGAAAATGAGGTGAAGATTATATTCTTGAGGAAGATTTGTTGTGTGGTTAGGTGCCATTAAGTTGGCTTCGACTCAATAGCAATCCTGTGTACAACAGAATGAAACACTGCCCTGTCCTGCACCATCCTCACAGTCCTTGCTAAGCTTGAGCCCATCATTGCAGCCACTGTGTCAGTTCTTGTTGAGAGTCTTCCTCTTCACTGACCCTCTACTTTGTAAAGCCTGATATCCTTCTCCAGGGAGGGATCCCTTTTAACACCATGACCAAAGTAGATTAGACAAAGTCTGGTCATTCTTGCTTCCAAGGAGCATTTGGCTGCTGTTATTCCAGGACAGATTTGTTCCTTCTTCCAACAGTCTGTGGTATTTGCAGTATTCTTCACCAACACCGTAATTGAAAGACATCAACTCTTCATCGGTTTTCCTTATTTTTTGTCCAGCTTTCACATGCATATGAGGCAGTTGACAGTACCATGGCTTGGGTTGGACGTACCATAGTCTTCAGAGTGACATCTGTGCTCTTTAGCACTGTAAAGAGGTGTTTTGTAGCAGATTTGCCCAATGCGATACATCTTATTTCTTGACTGCTGTGTTGTAACAGATTTGCCCACTGCAATACAACATCTGATTTTTTTTTACTGCTGCTTCCATGAGTATTGATTATGTACTCAAGTAAAATGAATAGAAATACATACACTCACCAGGATCATCTTGTGCATTTCCTACCTCATACTTGGCAACAGCCATTCCTGCAAAGAATCCTGCTTCTTTTTAATAAGAAATACTATTTATAGATCAGTCTTATGTGCTCACTGCTATCCATTCACTTCCGATTCATAGTGACCCCCATTGGGTTTCCAAGGCTGTAAATCTCTATGAAAGCCAACTGTTTCATCCTTCTGCAGAGCATCTGGTGGGTTCAAACCACTGATCCTTTGGTTAGCAGCCAAATTCCTTAATCACCGTACCACCAGAGCTCTTTAGTCTTATGAGCTAAGAGGGGTTCATTGCTACTAAGTGTAAGTGATCTTAAGGCATCTCGTTGCATAGAGCTAGGAATACTTATTTTTAAAAAAGACTTAATATATTTTAATGCAAACTTTAAAAAATTAAAGGGTTTTTACTTTTTTAATACTTTATTTGAATTTCTTCTTACTCTGAAAATTTTGGATCCCAATGTCATTGCCATAGTTACTCATTTGCTCTATCTGTCTGGGTTCAAAATAACTTATCAATTTCACCACTAATATGCTCATTGAATGCTATTTAAATTTTCTTTGTAAGTAATTTTTTAGTCTTCAGAATATACAGGCAAAATATTGTGCCTTAAAGTAATTGAAAATTATTATTTTTCATATAGTTAACAAAAATAATTTGATATATAATTAGATGCATTGTTTTCAGTATTAAAGCATTTGAGATTTTTTTCATAATGATTCTTTCTTAACTATGTAAATGTTTATTTACTTAATTCCAAAGTCAAGACCATAAAATAGAATACATGCAGAGATGTCTGTCTTCCTGTCCTGTTTCATCATCGATAGGTAATAACTATTTTAATTAATTTTTTGGTTTATTCTATTTTAAAAAAAATATAGTCAGGTATGTATATATCTTCATATTTCCCTATCCACATTTTCTACAAAAGGTAACATATTATAACCACTGTTCTAAACCTTGCTTTTTCTATTTAACAGTGTATCTTGGTGATCACTCCATAGTAGTGTATTGTTATCTTCTTCATTCTTTTGCAATTTCATAATATTTCACTGTACAGCTAGCTGTACCTTAGCTTATCCAGCTATTTCTCTGAAAATTATCGTTTGGTTATTCTTAGACTGTGGCTATTATAAATTAGTGGTATAATTTAATAGCCTTGTGCAGACATTATTTTTTATATTTTTTAGAGTATCTTGGGATAGATCCCAAAATTAGGATTCCTAGATGAAAAGGTAAGATTAAATACAGATCGAATTTAATCTTTGCTAAGGTTTTTGGCGGGAGCTCCGGTGGCATAGTGCCTGAGGCATTTGACTGCTAACCAGAAGCCTGGCAGTTCAAACCCACCTGTCACTCCTTGGAAGGAATTTGGGCAATCTGATATTTATTTGGGAGCTCTGGTAGCATAGTGGCTACGGCACTTGACTGCTAACCAGAAGGCTGGTGGTTCAAATACACCAGCCACTCCTCGGAAGGAAGATGGGGCAATCTACTTCCGTAGTGATACTGCCTCGGAAACCCAAGGAGGGATCGCTATGAGTCGGGTCCGACTCGACGGCAAACAACAACAACAAGGTTATTGGCTGCCACCAAATCTTTTTTTTTTTAATTTTCTTGACTATTCTTGCGTGTCTGTTTTTCCAGAGGAATGTTTAATCAACTTTTCTAGTTCCTGAAGAACTCTGTGTAGTATTTTTACTGGGATTGCATTAAAATTACTAATTTATTTAGGGAGAATTGTAATCTTTATTGTGTCTCTTTATCGAAAAGCAGAGTACATCTTTACATTCATTTGAGTCTACATGTAAGTCTGTCGTGACTACTTCATAGTTAGGAAGAACTTTTTAGGTGTTATCTAAAAGTAAGATAATTATTTTGAGAAGCAGTGAGTTCATTTCTAAAGTATAAAATGAAGATTCATATATTAGATAGCAATATACAGTAATAACTTAAAAATTACTTGCATTTTAAAAAATTCTAAAGAAAATATTCACGCATTCTGTTGTCTCTTCTATTCTTCTCACATTAATAGGGACTTTACTACTCGTTCTGGAACATAATTGATAATGAGTTCATGCAGTGGACTTGAATCAGGAATTGTTCTGCATCAGTTTGTAATCATTGAAGTCAGTGAAGGAAGTAGGCAATGAATTATTATTTTAAAAGATGACAATGGGTTATTGTAGCTAAAAATATTTTTCTTCTAAACCAGTACATTTACATGCTTATTATGTATTTAGTCAGTCAGTCACAATTAATAGGAAAGTAGAGAGAAGTAATTTTATTTTTAACACTGTCAAAAAGTCAACAAAAATAATATCTTAATACCCGTTTCTTTAGCAGCAGATGAACTAACAGACTGAACTTTGCTAGGGCAAGGTTGGGATTTTAATTAGATTCTTAGAAATTTCTACTATTATATCCTCTTATACCTGATAAATGATCAATTAGTTTGTTGAGTTATAATGCTAAATTGAAGTGGTATAAGGTTTATTTTCTCTGAAACCTTTTTCTTGTTCAAATTTTAGGATCCTTCAAAGTTATACAAGAAAGCAGGTGATGTTGCAGCCATTCAGTGCCAGTCTGAAGAAAGCATCCATCTTCATTCACAGGGAGAAAACAATCCTTTGTCTAAGAAGCTTTCTCCTGTACACTCAGAAATGGCAGATTACATTAATGCAACACCATCTACTCTTGTTGGTGGCCGGGATCCTGATTTAAAGGATCGAGCATTACTTAATGGAGGAACTAGTGTGACAGAAAAGTTGGCACAGCTCATTGCTACTTGTCCTCCTGCTAAGTCTTCCAAAACAAAACCGAAGAAATTAGGAACTGGCACTACAACAGGATTGATAAGCAAAGATTTGATCAGGAAAGCAAGCATTGGCTCTGTAGCTGGAATAATACATAAGGACTTAATTAAAAAACCAGCTATCAGCACAGCAGTTGGATTGGTAACTAAAGATCCTGGGAAGAAGCCAGTGTTTAATGCAGCCGTAGGATTGGTCAATAAGGACTCTGTGAAAAAACTGGGAACTGGCACTACAGCGGTATTCATTAATAAAGACTTGGGAAAAAAAACAGGGACTATCACTACCGTAGGACTGGTGAGTAAAGATTCAGGAAAGAAGCTAGGAATTGGAATTGTTCCAGGTTTAGTGAATAAAGAATCTGGCAAGAAGTTAGGACTTGGCACTGTAGTTGGATTGGTTAATAAAGACTTGGGAAAGAAACTGGGTTCTACTGTTGGCCTGGTGGCCAAGGACTGTGCAAAGAAGATTGTAGCAAGTTCAACAATGGGCTTGCTTAATAAAGACATGGGAAAGAAACTAGTGACTTGCCCTTTGGCAGGACTGGTCAATAAAGAGGCCATAAACCTTAAAGCCGAAGCACTGCTCCCCACTCAGGAACCGCTTAAGGCTTCTTGTAGTACAAATATCAGTAGTCATGAAAATCAGGAACTTTCTGAATCCCTGAAAGACAATGCCACCAGCAAAACTTTTGAGAAGAATGTTATACGGCAGAGTAAAGAAAGCATATTAGATAAGTTCTCAGTTCGTAAAGAAATTATTAATTTGGAAAAAGAAATGTTTAATGAAGGAACATGCATTCAGCAAGACAGTTTCTCATCAAGTGAAAGAGGGACCTATGAAACCTCAAAACATGAAAAGCAACCTCCCGTATATTGCACTTCTCCGGACTTTCAAATGGGAGGTGCTTCTGATGCATCTACAGCTAAATCCCCTTTTAGTGCAGTAGGAGAAAGCAGTCTCCCTTCCCCATCACCTACTATATCTGTTAATCCTTTAACCAGAAATCCCTCTGAAATTTCTTCACAGCTGGCTAACCCCTTACTTTTAAATCCTACCACAGAACTAATGGAAGAAATTTCTGAATCTGTTAGCAAGAACCAGTTTACTTCTGAGAGTACCCATTTGAACATTGGTCATAGGTCCATGGGTCATATCATGAACATTGACTGTAAAGGGATTGATAAAGAGCTAAATGATTCAAAAACTACACATATAGAAATTCCAAGAATAACCTCTTCCCTGGGAAAAAAGCAGAATCTGACTTCTGAATCCAGTATTCATACAATTACCCCTTCAGTTGTTAACTTCACTAGTTTGTTTAGCAACAAGCCCTTTCTAAAACTTGGTGCAGTAACTGCATCAGACAAACACTGCCAAGTTGCTGAAAGTCTAAGCACTAGTTTGCAGTCCAAACCATTAAAAAAAAGGAAAGGAAGAAAACCTCGGTGGACTAAAGTTGTGGCAAGAAGCACGTGCCGGTCTCCAAAAGGGCTAGAATTAGAAAGATCAGAGCTTTTTAAAAATGTTTCATGTAGCTCACTATCAAATAGTAATTCTGAGCCAGCCAAGTTTATGAAAAATATTGGAGCTTCTTCATTTGTAGATCATGACTTCCTTAAACGCCGATTGCCCAAGTTAAGCAAATCCACAGCTCCATCTCTTGCTCTCTTAACTGACAGTGAAAAACCATCTCATAAGTCTTTTGCTACTCATAAACTATCTTCCAGTATGTGTGTCTCTAGTGACCTTTTGTCTGATATTTATAAGCCTAAAAGAGGAAGACCTAAATCAAAGGAAATGCCTCAACTGGAGGGTCCACCTAAAAGGACTCTAAAAATCCCAGCCTCTAAAGTTTTTTCTTTGCAGTCCAAGGAAGAACAAGAACCCCCAATTTTACAGCCAGAAATTGAAATCCCTTCCTTTAAACAAAGTCTGTCTGTATCTCCTTTTCCCAAAAAGAGAGGCAGGCCTAAGAGACAAATGAGGTCACCAGTCAAAATGAAGCCACCTGTTCTGTCAGTGGCTCCATTTGTTGCCACTGAAAGTCCAAGCAAGCTGGAATCTGAAAGTGACAACCATAGAAGTAGCAGTGATTTCTTTGAGAGTGAAGACCAACTTCAGGATCCAGATGATCTAGATGACAGTCATAGACCAAGTCTCTGTAGTATGAGTGACCTTGAGATGGAGCCAGATAAAAAAATTACCAAGAGAAACAATGGACAACTAATGAAAACCATTATCCGCAAAATAAATAAGATGAAGACATTAAAGAGAAAGAAACTTCTGAATCAGATTCTTTCAAGCTCTGTAGAATCAAGTAATAAGGGGAAAGTGCAATCCAAACTCCATAATACAGTGTCAAGTCTTGCTGCCACATTTGGCTCTAAATTGGGCCAACAGATAAATGTCAGCAAGAAAGGAACCATTTACATAGGAAAGAGAAGGGGTCGAAAACCAAAAACTGTCCTAAATGGCCTCCTTTCTGGTACCCCTACTAGCCTTGCAGTCCTTGAGCAAACAGCTCAGCAGGCAGCTGGGTCAGCATTAGGACAGATCCTTCCCCCTTTACTGCCTTCAGCTGCTGGTAGTTCTGAGATTCTTCCATCACCTATCTGCTCTCAGTCTTCTGGCACTAGTGGAGGTCAGAGCCCTGTAAGCAGTGATGCAGGCTTTGTTGAACCCAGTTCTGTGCCATATTTACATTTACACTCCAGACAGGGCAGTATGATTCAGACTCTTGCAATGAAGAAGGCCTCAAAGGGGAGGAGGAGATTATCTCCTCCAACTTTGTTGCCAAATTCTCCTTCACACTTGAGTGAACTCACGTCTCTGAAAGAAGCTACTCCATCCCCAATTAGTGAGTCTCATAGTGATGAGACCATTCCCAGTGATAGTGGAATTGGAACAGATAATAACAGCACATCGGACAGGGCAGAGAAATTTTGTGGGCAAAAGAAGAGGCGGCATTCTTTTGAGCATGTTTCTCTGATCCCCCCTGAAACTGCTACAGTCCTAAGCAGTCTTAAAGAAAAACATAAACACAAATGTAAGCGTAGGAATCATGATTACCTCAGTTATGACAAGATGAAAAGGCAGAAACGAAAACGGAAAAAGAAATATCCCCAACTCCGAAATAGGCAGGACCCAGACTTTCTTGCAGAGCTAGAGGAGCTAATAAGCCGTCTAAGTGAAATTCGGATCACCCATCGAAGTCATCATTTTATCCCCCGAGACCTCCTGCCAACTATTTTTCGAATCAACTTTAATAGTTTCTATACACATCCTTCTTTCCCCTTAGACCCTTTGCACTACATTCGAAAACCGGACTTAAAAAAGAAAAGAGGGAGACCCCCTAAGATGAGGGAGGCAATGGCTGAAATGCCTTTTATGCACAGCCTTAGTTTTCCTCTCTCCAGTACTGGATTCTATCCTTCTTACGGCATGCCTTATTCTCCTTCACCACTTACGGCTGCTCCTATAGGATTAGGTTACTATGGAAGGTATCCCCCTACTCTTTATCCACCTCCTCCATCACCTTCTTTCACTACCCCACTTCCACCTCCCTCCTATATGCATGCTGGTCATTTACTTCTTAATCCCACCAAATACCATAAGAAAAAGCATAAACTACTTCGACAGGAGGCCTTTCTTACAACCAGCAGGACTCCCCTCCTTTCCATGAGCACTTATCCTAGTGTCCCTCCTGAGATGGCCTATGGTTGGATGGTCGAGCACAAACATAGGCACCGGCACAAACACAGAGAGCACCGTTCTTCTGAGCAACCCCAGGTTTCCATGGACACTGGCTCTTCCAGATCCGTCCTGGAGTCTTTGAAGCGCTATCGATTTGGGAAGGATACTGTCGGAGAGCGATATAAACATAAGGAAAAGCACCGGTGTCACATGTCCTGCCCTCATCTCTCTCCTTCAAAAAGCTTAATAAACCGAGAGGAACAGTGGGTCCACCGAGAGCCTTCAGAATCTAGTTCGTTGGCCTTGGGATTGCAGACTCCTTTACAAATTGACTGTTCAGAAAGTTCTCCAAGTTTATCCCTTGGAGGATTCACTCCCAACTCTGAGCCAGCCAGCAGTGATGAACATACAAACCTTTTCACAAGTGCAATAGGCAGCTGCAGAGTTTCAAACCCTAACTCCAGTGGCCGGAAGAAATTAACTGACAGCCCAGGACTCTTTTCTGCACAAGACACTTCACTAAATCGGCCTCACAGAAAGGACCCACTGCCTTCCAATGAAAGGGCAGTACAGACCCTAACAGGTAAGAGGGTTATTTTGTTGTTTGTAATTTCTGTTTAATTTATGTATGTAATTTATGTTTATGTAATTTATGATTATTTTGCTTTCCAGTTACCTGATATATGTAGATGATCTTCTGACAGATTTTCTGTTTCTACTTTTATAAATGTATTTTGAAATCTTTTTTTCAACATTCTTATTTTCCTTAAATGTAAGAATTAAGGTAAGGTGTGTCTTCGCATTGATTTAGTATTTTGAGGAGTTCCTGGACGGCTCTTAACTCTTTGTTAAGAGTCAGGAGCTCGAACCTACCCAGATGCACCTCGGAAGACAGGTCTAGAGATCTGTATCTGAAAGTTCACATCCTTGACCCTGTTGAGCAGTTCTACTCTGTACACGAGGTCACCATGAGTCAGAATCGACTAACAATGAAGTGTTTTAAGAAGTCTAATTATCAAAACAAAATACACACATATATACAACCTTAGAAAAGCAGGATAAATGGTTTGTCTTTCTTATCCAAAAAAAGATCATGACACAACTTCTTTAGCGAGAGATGGCTCACAGATGCCTGGTAGTAGCTATGTAGGATTTGCCTAAGTCATTTGACTGCTAATGCTAGCAGTTCAAAACCACCAGCCACTCCTCAGAAGGAAGATGGGGCACTCTACTTCCATAGAGATACCACCTCGGAGATCCAAGGAGGGTCACTTAGAGTCGGACCAACTTGACTTGAAGGCAGTGAGTTTGTTTTCTTTGGATTTTTTTGTTTAAACTTTACAAGTATGCAAGAGGGAGCAGTCACCATCAGCAGTGCAAGGCTGTCTTCTAGGAAGCCAGATATGACACCACCCTGCAACCTTTTCAACAATTCTGAATATGCTACTATAGAAGCTCTGGTGGCATAGTGCCTAAGGCATTTGACTGCTAACGAGAAGGCTGGCAGTTCAAACCCACCAGCCACTCCTCAGAAGGAAGACTGGGCAGCCTACTTTCATAGAGATACCACCTCAGAAACCCAAGGAGAGATCGCTGTAAGTCAGAATCGACTTGACGGCAGTGTGGTTTTTGGTTAATCTGATAATTACATATACTTCCATTTTACAGGAAGAATATATTGTTAACCCAGTATATCTGATAAAAGCCCAGGCATTGAAAAATATCAATATGTTACAAAATTTAACACAGTATTCAGAGGGACTTCAATTTCCAGAGTACTTTTAGGCTATATTTTATACCTTTAATGAAATTCTTTTGGGTTAGAATTAGGTGCTACCAAAACAAATCTTAAAATTGGCATTCTCTTTATGTTGCCATATTATGCTGTTCGTAAGTTTTTTCTTTTTTATCAACTAAGCACCTTAGGTTATATTCTTTGATAGATGTTACTGATTATTAATCAAAAAGAGTAAAGGTAACTTAATTGCGGTCAAGAACTTCTGGGGCTGAACTCTGAGGTTCCCAAGTGTTTTTTTTTCCTTCTACTCATTCTCATCTCAGTGCTAATGTATACCCACTATACCAAAATCAAAACCAAACCAACCACCATGGAGTCACTTCTGACTCATAGTGACTATCACATAGGATTTCCAAGGCTATAAATCTTTATGGAAGTAGATTGCCTCATTTTCCTTCCCATGGAGCAGCTGGTGGGTTTGAACCGCCTATCTTTCGGTTAGCAGGCCAATGCCTTAACCACTGAGCCACCAGAGCTCCTTATTCACTATAATGCTACAAAGAAAAAATAAAATCAAAGGAGCTATATATACCTGAAAATGTAATTAAATTAAAATACCTTCATTAGTTTATGTTATAAAATCATCAGCTACTGACCTCATTAGTTGTGAAATTATTGTTGCCCTCATCAATTTTAGCCACATAAAAAATAGTATGATCTTATTTTTGCCAGTCATATTTCTGCTTTTATTTCAGCAGCTGAACAGTGTAGTTTCAAGAAAAGTACTAGTTTTTATCTTAACTGTTCACTTCAGTGAAAATGACTGTTTTTGATGGAACTTCATTCTTCCATATCAAAACTTAGAGTAATTTATTAATGTCTGATACATTTATCTTCATAAAAGCTATTTGAATTATATATAAAACAACATGAAACAAAATCTAGATAATGCATTTGTAATGTATGGAAAGTTTTTTAAGAACTGAGACAAAAGATAGGAAACAAAAAATAGGAAACATTGACAATTCAAACAGAAAATATCTCTAAATCAAAGATTTCAGGGACCTGAAACCTAAAGGGTTTGTAAATTGGCACTATGAAGTCAATGAACACTCTGATGCTGTAAATAAAACTGCATATATGTATACTAGTGGGAAGAAGCCCTGGTGGCACAGTGGTTAAGTGCTCAGCTCCTAACTGGAAGTTCAGTGTCTTGAACCTAATAGCCGTTCTGTGGAACAAAGATGTAGCACTCTGGTTTTGTAAAGAGGACAACCTTGGAAGCCTTGTGGGGCAGTTATTTGTCCTATAGGATTGCTATGAGTTGGAATCAACTCAACCCTGGTGGGTTTGGTTTTGCTTGGTACTTGTGGCATCTTTCTAGAGAAAATCTGTACTTCATTACCGTCAAACTCTCTAAGCCTCAGTATCATGCTCCTCTATGTAATAGGAATAAGGAGCTCTGGTGGCATAATGCCTAAATCATTTGACTGCTAACTAGAAGGTTGGCAGTTCAAACCCACCAGCCACTTTGTGGAAGGAAGATGGGGCAACGTAGTTCTGTAAAGATTTACTGCCTTGGAAACCCAGTGGGGGTTGCTATAAGTCAGAACTGACTCTACGACAGTGAGTTTGGGGTTTTTTTGGGGGTTTTTTTTTGGTTGTATAATAGGTATAATAGATGTGAGTAAATGAAATTCTAGTTGTTAGTTCAGTGATTTGCACATACTAAGCACACATTTATTGTTTTTATTATCCCCTCAACAGATTAAAAATGTTTGCTTTAGGGATAAAGATAAATCCCTAAGGGACAAAGAGTTTCTGTTCTTGATTTCCATTATTCCTAAACTTTTGAAAAATAAAAACTATCTTAGCAGAGAATCTTTGGGCTCTTTAGTTTTTAAAAAGTGTTGTAAAGAGGAAAAAACAAGTTTTAAACTTTAATTGGGTTCATTCAAAAAATTTTAGACAAATATTTAACCAACAATTACTGGCTAAGGTGGCATAAACAGTTAAGCAGTTGGCTGCTAACTGAAAGGATGGAGGTTCAGATTCACCCAGAGGCTCCTTGGAAGAAATACTTGGTGGTCTGCTTCCAAAAGGTCACATTCATTAAAAACCCTGTAGAGTGCAGTTCTATTCTGAAGCAAATAGGATTGCTGTTAATTCGGAATCAACCCAACAGTAACTGGCTTAGTTTGTTTCCTTCCAGATATTGTACTTTGTAGGCCCTTGTTACATAATAAAGAGCTCTGGTGGCCTAAGGCATCTGACTGCTAACCAGAAGACTGGCAGTTCAAACCCACCAGCCACTCCTCAGAAGGAAGATTGGGCAATCTACTTCCATATATTGATGCTACCTTGGAAACCCAAGGAGGGGTCACTATGAGTCAGATCCGACTCGATGGCAATGACTTTGGTTTTGTTATATAATAAGAAACAAGGCACACAAGTTCATTGTTCTTGTGGAATGGATGTAAACAAAGAAGAGATGGATATAAACAAAAAAAATTACACCCTAAAATCATGAAAATGGTGATGTGAGAGAGAGAGAGAGTGTTTGTGTGTATATGTGTGTACAGGTTTCTATGAGAGCATGAGATGGATGGCCTGACTTAGAGAAGACTCCCCTGAGAAAGTCACCCTAAACTGGAACATGAAGGATGAGCACAGTGAGCCAGGTAAACAATTCCATTCATTCAGTCAGTCAGTCATTTATTTAGCAAAACAGTTAATGAATCTGAAGCTTAACCAGCACTTTTCTGGTCACTGGTATCTACTCACTGCCGTCGAGTCTGATCCGACTCATAGCAATCCGTCCTTGGGTTTCTGAGGCAGTATCACTACAGCAGTAAATTGCCCAACCTTCCTTCCAAGAAGTGGCTGGTGGGTTTGAACCAGCAGCCTTCTGGTTAGCACTCAAATGCCTTAGACAGAAAGGAAAGATACAAGCCTGCACTAGCTAACTTACATCTTAGTGAAGGAAGATAAACAATACAGTGATAAGCAAACAATAATAGCATAATTGAGAAAAATGCTGTAAAGTAAATAAAATAGTGTTATGGTAAAGAATAAGGAGAAGGGTTTTCTTGAGATAGAGATCTTAACAATTGCCTAAGGATGAAAAAATTGAGGACTGGATGGATGAGAAGCCATCAGCTTCTTAAGTTGGGGGTTGAGTGAAGAGTAAGTTTGAATATCCTGAACTGGAGAAAAGCTTAGATAATAGAGAATCTGGAAAGAAAAAAAAGTTCTGTGGTAGGAGCAGGGAGTACAAAAGAGAAAAATGTGAGAGTTGAGTAAAAAGGAAAGGAAAAGAAGGAAGGAAAGATCAAGCCAGACAATATGTTAATGATTTTGGATTTTATTACTAAGAGCAATCCTTTCTAGGCAGGAAAATATTGTTTATGGATTTGCATTTTTAAAAGAACATTCTGTTTCCTGTTTTGAACACTGCATTAGAGAGCACAAAAAAATAGTTATATGGAAGCCATTTAGTAGGCTGTTGGAGTACTCTAGATGAGATGATGGCTTTAGACTAGGTTGGTGGCAGGTTTCTGAATGAATATTTGGAGAATTGGTGGTGTCATGTTACTAAGACAGAGATCATAAGAGACCTAATTTAGGGGAAACAAACATTTGCTTTTAAAGTATATAAAGTTTAAGGTGCTTTATAGAACACTCAAAGAGAAGCTGTTAGCAGACATTTGGAAATGTAGGTCTAGAGTTCAGTGGAGAAGTTGGACTAGAGATACAAGCACTTCACTGTGAATTTTTGAAAATCTTTAATGGTATCATTGACTAAAAATAAAAGGGCTTGGGGTGGAAGGCATAGAGTTAGCAGATTCTCAAAACTTACATAACTTTGTAATACCAGGAAAATTCTAAGAAATACCAACAGCAGTTCAAAAGACATGTTAAAGTTCTTAGTAATAAATGAATAAATACTAGAATAAACATAGGAATTTAGCTTTTAGTAAAAAGTGAAGGTAGCTTCTTAGAAGGGTGTATAAAGAAGCATTGAAGCTCCTCAACTGTGGACACAAAAGGATGTCATTGACAGATAAGTGCAGTAGAGATAGCGGATTCTGGTTTATTGTTCTGTGTTTGTTTGTTTTGCATGAAGTTTGGGGAAAAACACACAATAAGCACTTGGAAGAAAGCCTGTGGTCAAATGGAGCCAAGAGGAAGAATATGGGATGAATGTGTATTCTAAACAGAATTGTAGTGCTTCATGGGTTGCTGTGTTTAGTTTGTGGCACTGTATTCTTTGTCCCACTACTAACTTGATTTTGCAAAACATTAGTGTGCTCTGAAAAATTATGTGTGAACCAACACAATTTCTATATTATCCTGGTATCATTTTTCTGTTGACCAATTGTATACTAATCATACCACCATACAGAAATATGTGCTGTAACAAAATGGACTGTATATTCTTATGAATTGTCAATACATATAGTAGAGTCATAAAGAATGATATTTCCCTTTGGAGAGACCTTGGACAGCTCTGAGAAAATATAATATTTAGAGGTTAAAAACTGTTAGCTGACCCTTTGTGATGATTTAGAGTTGTTATTTTTAATTAAATAATTGCTAAAACTTAAAATTTTGGAGATTTCACCCAAAATTATAACTCTTTCTCTTTTTAAAAAATGAAAATCAGAGTATCAGGCAACAGTGGAGTCTTGTTGGTTGGTAATGAAGGCTGGGACTCTCAGTAGTGCCCGCCTTCATTAACTGGAACATGCATTCTTTAGTTCTCTTTAGTCTTCACTATTTCTTGTTGTTTGCTATATCTTGCCTACTTGAATTATTTTAGCAGCATGCTTGAATAGGAAACATTTGAGTTTGAGGCCTCTAATTTAAGAGTTTTGAGGGGGAGGAAAAGCTTACTGAGAATGGAGCCATTGAGATGAAGGAGATGATGGGTCAGGTTGTTGAATGTATCATCTGCATGGGCATCAATGTTACATGAGTTGGGGTGAAATCAAGAATGAATGTGGGCCTGGTTTGAAAGTCCATAGGGAATGAGAGAGAGACTTGGGAAATCTTTATATAAAAATATCTGCTTTAAGAATAAGAACCTGTCTTTAAAAAAAAAAAAAAAAATCTTATTCTTAAAATAATAATAATATTTTAACACCTTTCTGAAGTACAAATTCTTCTGTTAACTGATCTCTATCATGTAATATCTTCATCTTCTTCACTCTTGATAAGTAGATGGAGGTACAACTTCATTATAACACTTAATACATTTTTTTCAGGTAGACATGAAAACAACTTTAGCTGTTCTTTTAACAGAAAAAAGATTAAAAGAAAATACTAAGGAAAAAACTGAAGCATGAGATCTTTCCTAATTTGATCACTTTGAAAGTTAGAATTTGTTTTCTTTAGGTAAAACATTATGTTTTTAATTTCTTTTCTTACCATGAGCTCTTAATCCAGTAACCATTTATTTTGTGACTGTTCTGTGTCAGGTACAAGGGTTGTAACCAGGAATAAGATATAATTTCTAGACTCAGAATTCACAGTTCAATGGAGACCACAGATATATCAATTATTGTGCACTCCTGTGATTAAGATACTCAAAATGTATTTTGGGGAGAAGAATGAGGGATTGACTTAAGAGGGGCTGAGAAGGAGAAGTGAGTTTAATGTGCAAAGAATAATAGGTAAAGACTATTTCTTACAGAGAAATGAGCTTTGCAAGAACATGGAGTCATAATAGTAACTTTAGGGAAGTGTAAAATGGACTGATATGGGAAGTTTCAAGAGATGTGGCTGTAGAGGTAGGTGAGGGGCTAATCATAAAGGCTCTTACATAAATTCTAAGGAGTTTGAAGTTCATCTTATAAGAAATGGGAAGTTGTTAATGATCTTAAGAAGAATGATTTGCTGCGAGTACATTGGCAGAAATGTGAAAGAAGGATTAGAAAAAAGAGATCAGATAGACCAGTTTGAAAACTGCCCCAGCACAATATTTTGAGGGCCTGCACTAAGGTAGTGATGGAGGAGACATTGACCCAAGGATAGAGAAGAAGAGGGGAGAATTTTAGAATGACTCCCAGGTCATTGAGTAGTTGATTGAGTGATGATGCATTTCAGTCTAATGGGGTATGCAAAAGAAGAGCCAGACTGAGGAGAGAAAACAGGTTTGACTGCTAACTAAAAGATTCGCATTTTGAGTCCATGCAGAAGGACCTCAGAAGAAAGGTCTGGCAATTTACTTCTGAAAAATCAGCCATTGAAAACCCTATGGAGCATAGGTCCATAGGTCATCTTGAGTTAGAATCCACTTGACAGCAGCTGATTTTAGTGAAATATATGGATGTTTAGCTCCAGAGGTATAGCCTGAAACTTAAGTTTTACATAAATGATCATTTAAGCCATGAGAAAAGATGATGTTTAGAGTGAAAATACTGAGTTTCTTAAAAAAGATCGTAGTAAAGAGTATCAAATGCTATAGAGATTAGTCAATGGAAGGTGTCAATTAGGTTGTCTTTGATCTGAGAGCATTTTCTATGTAATAGTTGTTAGATTTCTGGGAGCCAAGAAAGAAATGGGAGGAGGCCGTCCAAGATGGTGATGTATTCAGATACCCCATAACATCCCTCTTAAAAACACACCTGAGAAAACAATGAATTGAATATAGGTGACAATTTTGGAACCCTGAGCATCAAAGACAAGCCTAAAGAATTGGACTGAGTGCCAGGTGAAAGGAGAGACCACAGAAATAGCAGACAAGATGAATTATAGATCACTGTTTCTCTGCAAGCTGAACCTGCATGGCAGAGCCATATTGAGCCAAAGAAGCAGTGTCCATAGCTAAAGCCTCTGTCACCTGGTATAGCCAAGCAGGAGTAACTGCACCTTGTTCAGAACAAGGCAAGTGTGCTTCCCTGTGAAAGTTAAATTCACTCAGCTCATCCACTACCACTCTTCCAAGTCCCTTCTGCTGGAGGCCCACAGACCTGTCATGCTCCCCTGTTCCCCTAATTCACACCCCCATCCCTTGTATGCAATCACAGTTTGGCAGCCCCAACCATTACCCCACTTCCTGAGCCAGGAACTCACTTAATGGCAGCACCTGCCCTTTCTTTCCTTCAACCACTCGTGCCAGGCATCTGTGATCAGTGATGCCAGCCTCTCCACTTGGATACCAGAATGAGAGGCCTGCAGTGTGGTGGTGAGCTCTCCTAAGCCCCAGCCACCCACACCAGGGGCCCACAGACTGGCAGTCCTTGTCCGTCCCTCCACTGACACACAAATGTGCACACACAACACTCAACCCAGTGATCAGTGAAGACTCCTTGCACCCATGCCCAGGTAACTGTCCAGTGGGGCACATCACCAGCAATACAAGCTGCACCTTCCACTACTATGCAATACCAGCAAACAGACTCATTGATCCTACACCCAGCTGCTCCCCCACCCACCTGGAGAAAGTTG
Source organism: Orycteropus afer afer (assembly GCF_000298275.1). Lineage (NCBI taxonomy): Eukaryota > Metazoa > Chordata > Mammalia > Tubulidentata > Orycteropodidae > Orycteropus > Orycteropus afer. The sequence goes on from NW_006921804.1 coordinate 2,492,769, forward strand.
GTGAGAGTCCCAATGTGGCCAGACGATAGTAGCATTCATGCCCTGCCTATTCAGATATATTAAAACAAAAAATTGAGAGTTCTGCAGTAATAGTTTCAGTCTTCAACATAACCACTTTTGGTGAAAGAACAACTAGAAAAAAACTGAGTGAAGATACAGAAGATCTAAATACTACAGTCAATCAACTTGACTTCATAGACTTCTAGAGAACACTCCATTCAAGAGCAGAAAGTTACACATTATTTTCTAGCACACATGGATCATTCTCCAGAATAATGACATTTTAGGCCACAAAGCAAGCCTTAATAAAATTCAAAACATTTTCTCTGATCACACCACTGTAAAAGTATAAATCAGTAAAAGGAAAAGCAAAGAAAATAATACATGGAAATTGAAAAACACCTTACTTAAAATCACTGGGCAATTTAAAAAAAAAAAAAAAATTTAGGATCAAACAGGAATGGAAACACAACATACCAGAACCTATGGGACAAAGCCAAGGAAGTGCTTAGAGGTAAGTTTATAGGAATAACACCCTGAAAAAAGAAGACAGGGCCAAAATCAAAACATTAACCCTGCAATTTGAACAACTAGAAAGAGAGCAACAAAAGAACCCCACTGTCACCAGAAAAAAAGGAAGGAAGATTAGAGCATAAGTAATGAACCAGAGAACAGAAAAATAATAGAATCCACAAGAGCAGAAGTTGATTCTTTGAAAGGATCAATAATATTGGCAAACCACTGGCCAAATTGATAAATGAAAAGCAGGAAAAGAACCAAAGAACCCAAATAAGAAATTATATGGATGGCATTACAACAAAACCAACTAAAATAAAAAGAATCTTAACAAAATATTATGGAAAATTGTACTCCCACCAATTTGAAAACTTAGAGGAAAAACACTATCTAAACTAACTCAATGTGAGGTACAAAAACTAAACAGAACAAAAGAAAAGAGTGAAGAAATAAACAAAAATTCCCAACAACAAAAAAAAAGAGAGCGCTGGCCCAGATGCTTCACTGGAGAATTCTACCAATTATTCAAAGAAAAACTCTCACCTCAGCAACTCAGATTCTTACAGAGCATAGAAAAGGAAGAAACAATCCCAAATTCATTCTGTGAAGCCAGTGTAACTGATAACAAATCCAGACAAAGATAACACACACCAAACACACACACACACACACACAGACTATTATCTTGAATATAGATGCAAAACTTCTCAACAAAATTCTAGCCAATAGAGTTCAACAGCATGTAAAAATATAATACATCATTACCAAGTGAGATTCATAGCAGGTGTTCAAGGATGGCTCAGCATTAGAAACTCAACATAATCCAACACATAAATTAGAAAATTACATGATCTCAGTCAGCACAGAAAAGGCATTTGATAAAGTCTAACACCTCTTCCTGATTTAAAAAAAAAGAGCAGAAGGGGTAATAGAGGGCATCCCTGTCTGGTTCCCATTCGTAAGGGGAATGCCTTGAGTCATTCTCCATTAATAAATAAGTTGGCCATTGGCTTTGCATGTATACCTTTTATTATGTTGAGGAATTTCCCTTCTATCCCTATTTTACTGAGAGTTCTGAACAGGAATGGGTGTTGGATTTTAAGTGCCTTTTCTGCATCGAATGATATAATCATATGGTTCTTTTGTTTTGTTTATGTGGTGGATCACATTGATTGTTTTTCTGATGTCGAACCACCCTTGCAAATCTGGTATGAATCCCACTGGGTCAGGATGTATTAATTTTTTGGTATTTTGTTGGATTCTGTTGGCTAGAATTTTGCTAAATATTCTTGCATCTGTGTTCATGAGGGATATTGGTCTGTAGTTTTCCTTTTTAGTGGTGTCTTTCCCTGGTTTTGGTATTAATGTTATGCTTGCTTCATAAAATTAGTTTGGGAGTATTCCAAAATCCTTTTCTATGTTCTGGAATAGCTTGAGTAGTATAGGTGTCACCACTAATCTAAATATTTGGTAAAATTCTCCAGTGAAGCCATCAGGGCCAGGATTTTTCTTTGTGGGAAGTTTTTTTATGACCTGCTTGATTTCTTCTTATGTTATAGGTCTGTTCAAGTATTCTATCTGGGAGTGGGATAGTTTAGGTAGGTCTTGTGATTCTAGAAACTTGTCCATCTTGTCTCAGTTCTCAAATTTGTTGGAGTACAGTTTTTCATAATATTCTGTCAGTATCTTTTTTATTTCAGTTCGTTCTGTTGTGATGACACCCTTTTCATTTACAGTTCTTGTGACTTGAATCTTCCTTTCTTTTCTTTTGTTAGATGTGCCAGTGATTTATTGATTTTGTTAATCTTTTGAAGAACCAGCTTTTTGTTATGTTGATTTTCTCTGTGGTTTATTTGTTTTCTGTTTCATTTATTCCTGCTCTGATCTTTATAATTTCCTTACTTCTAGATACTGTAGGATTCTTCTGTTGTTCTTTTACTAGTTGTTAGAGTTGATGAGTTAGAGTGTTCATTTTGTTTCTTTCCTCCTTTTTGATGTATGCATTTATTGCTATAAACTGTCCTCTGAGTTCTGCTTTTGCTGTGTCCCATAGGTTTTGGTATGATGTATCTTCATTCTCATTTGTTTCTAGGAATTTTTTTTAGTTCAGTTTTTATTTGTTCTATTACCCAGATGGGGCAATCTACTTCCGTAGTGATACTGCCTCAGAAACCTAAGGAGGTGTCACTATGAGTCGGATCCGACTCGACGGCACACAACAACAACAACAGCAACATTACCCAGTAATTTTTGAGCAGTGAATTGTTCAGCTTCCACATGCTTGATGTTTTTTCTTTGATCTTCCTATTATTAATTTCTAATTTTATAGCATTGTGGTCCAAGAAGATGCTTTGTAGTGTTTCAGTGCTTTTGAATTTATTGAGACTTATTTCATGTCCTAACATATGATCTATTCTGGAGAAGGATCCATGTGCACTGGAGAAGAATGTGAATTGTGCTTTTGTTGGGTAGAATGCTCTGTATATGTCTATGAGCTTGAGTTGGTTGATTGTATTGTTGAGTTCTTCTGTATCTTTGTTGAGTTTTTTTTTTTTATTTGACCTTGTCCCTCTTTGAGAATGGTGTGTTAAAAGTCTCCTACTACTATTGTAGAGTTGTCTATTGTACCTTTTAATTCAATTAATATTTGCTTCATGTATTTTGAAGCGCTTTCATTGGGTGCACAAATATTTATTGTCGTAATGTCTTGTTTGTCATTTGACCCTTTCAGTATCATATCCCTTCTTTTTCTTTTACAATTGTTTTTCATATTAATGTCTATTTTGTAAGAAATTAATATTGCCACTCAACAACTCTTAATTTGTTTTTATCTTTGTATCTAAGATGGGTCTCTTGTAGGCAGCATTATAGCTATATTATAGCACTTCTGAAGAAGAACAAAGTGGGAGGTCTCACACTCCCAGATCTTAAGAACTACTATACAGCCACAGTAGTCAAAACAGCATGGTATTGGTACAATGATAGACGAATGGAGCAGAATCGAATATCCAGATATAGACTCATCCATCTGTGGACAGCTGATCTTTGACAAAGATCCAAAACCCATTAAGTGGGGAAGAGACAGCCTCTTTAACAAATGGTGCTAGCAAAACTGGTATCCACCTCTAGAAAAATGAAACAAGACTCATAACTGACCCCATATACAAAAACAGACTCAAGGTGGATCAAAGACTTAAATGTAAAACCCAAAACTATAAAATTCATCAAAGATAAAATAGGTGCAAATCTGGGGGGCCCTAATTTGTGGCATAAATATGCTATCAAGCATAACCTAGAATGCACAGGAGATAGAAGAGAAGCTAGATGACTGGGACCTTTTAAAAATTAAATTCTTAATGCTCGTCAAAAGACTTCATCAAAAGGATAAAAAGAATACCTACAGATGGGGAGAAAATATTTGCCTATGACATACCTGATAAGGACTTATCTTCAAAATCTATAGAAAACTTCAACACCTCAACACCAAAAAGACAAATAAACCAATTCACAAATGGGCAAAAGACTTGAACAGAAACTTCACCAAAGATGATATACTGGTTGCAGAGAGATTGGAACTCTTGTGCACTGCTGGTGTGATTGTAAAATGATATAACCATTGTGGCGTATGGTATGGCATTTCCTTAAAAAACTGAAAATAGATATACTATTTGAACTAGCAATTCCATTACTAGAAATATATCCTAAAGAGGTGAGGGACAGCACATGGACAGACATATATACACCTGTATTCATCACAGCATAATTCAGTATAGCAAAGAGATGGAAACCATCTAAATGCCAATGAACAGAGGAGTGGATAACCAAATTATGGTACATACACACAATGGAATACTATGCTACATTAAAAAACATTGAGAGATACATGAATCATCTCACAACATGGATGAGCCTGGAGGAGGACATTATGCTTTGTCAGTCACAGAAGGACAAAAACTGTATGAGCCCATTACTGTAAAAAGACAACAAAGTGTTTGCTTACAAAAGGGAACTCATTTTATAGGTTACAGGGGTGGGGAAGGGTGGGGAGGGATTAATTCCAGGCTAGTTGGGCCCCACACACTGACATGAGTAAGGGGAGGGATATATGGAAAGAGTCTGTCACCACCATGATAGCATTAGGAAAAGGGCGGACACTGAATTGTGCACATAGGAGATAGACGACAGATGCTAATACCAACCAGTGTGCCTACAATACTGCATTACCATTAAAAAAAGGTGGAACAAAATCCAAAAACTCAATAATGACTGGAATTACTGGTCGGATGGAGTCCAGTGAGACCCCCCAGTACTATGGCCCTGGGATACATTTTGGACCTGGAATAAAACTCACTGGCTCTCAGATATACATGCAGACCACTCAGTCCAGGGTGATGTACCCACATACTCTATGGAAATACATCCATTAGAGCAATAGACCACAGGGCATCAGAGGGGTAACATTCACATGGAGGAAATGCAAGACGAACAAGAGTGCATAACTATGAGGGGCACAGGGGGAGAGTTACTGGACAGGGAGGGGAATAGACTGCGTTAGGGTTGGGCATGGTGAATGGGTAGTGAAACTAAATGTACACATAACGTTCTACGTAAAACCCTAAAAGTAAAAAAGCATAATAGGAATAGAAGGGAAATTCCTCAACATAATAAAAGAGATTTATACAAAATCAACAGCAACTGTATTCTCAATGGAGAGAGACTGAAACCATTCCTTTTGAGAATGAGAACCAGACAGGATGTCCTTTATCACCACCTTTATTCATCATTGTACTGGAAGTTACAGCTAAAGCAGTAAGGAAAGGAAATAAATGGCATTCAAATTGGTAAGAAAAAAAGCAGAAGTACCCCTTTTCACAGATTCTATACATAAAAAATCACAGACATTCCACAAGGAAACTACTGGAAATAATAGGATCTAGCAAAGTATGAGGCTACATAATCAACATACAAAAGTCAGTTGGATTCATCTACACTAACAAGTAGAACTTGAGATAGGAAATCAGGAAAATGATTACAATTTACGATAGTCCCCCAGTAGATAAAATACTTAGGAATAAATCTAACCAGGGATGTAAAAGACCTGTACAAAGAAAACTACAAAACACACAAAAGAAACCAAAATATGTCTGCATAAATGGAAAATCCATGCCCATGGGTAAGAAAACTTAATGTGAAAATATCAATACTCCCCAAAACGATCTGTAGATATAAAGCAATATTGGTCTATGTCCCAACCACATTCTTTAATGAAGCATGAAAACTAGTCACCAGCTTTAGATGGAAAGAGAAGAGGCTCTGGATAAGCAAGCCCTTACTGAAGAAGAATACCACTCATCTGTCAATTTGTTGTGCTGTGGTGGCTTGCATGTTTCTTTGAGTCTGGAAACTGTGCCACCGGTATTTCAAATACCAGCAGGGTCACCTATGATGGACAGGTTTCAGAGCAGCTTCCAGACTAAGACAGACTTGGAAAAGGAAGGGGCCATCTTCTTCTCAAAGAATTGGCCCATGTTCTGGTTACCTAGTGCCACTCTGACAGAAATATACCACAAATGGGATGACCGTAACAAACAGGAGTTTATTCTTACAATTTGGAGGCTTTAAATCCAAGTTCAAAGTGCCAGGCTCTAGGGGCTGGGTGAAAGCCTCTCAGCCTTGGGGTCCAGCTCTGCCTTCTGCTCCTGGCCCACTGGAGCTAGAGGTGTTTCTTCACTCAGACAGCTGCTGACTGCTGAGGCTGAGAAGCCCCAGGATTGTCAAATAAAAAGGCACAGTCCCAATATTACCAGACCACAAGGCAGGTCATTAACTTAAGTCCATTGTAAGTCCCAAGGTTGGCATAGCAGGCTGCTAAGCAACAACACGGCTGCATGCAGGGTCCAAGCGTGCCCTAGGCTAGAGACTATTCCCAAGGCTTCTCCTTATATACAGGAATCAGACCACATCCCAAAGGCAGCCACTGAGCTGCTTGTGGTAGTTCCCACCATGGAGTTGATTATCAGTCTCATCATGGGGAATAACTACCACTAGCTACCCAGCCACTCAACCAGGCCCAGCCAAGTTGACACAAATATAACTACCACAGCCAGTGCTAACCTCATGAATAACAGCAAAACACTCTGATATAGTACTGGAAAAGTATAGGAACAGCCCTAAACTATGTCTGATATAGTGCTGGAAGATGAGTCCCTCAGACTGAAAGGCACTCAAAATACGACTGGGCAAGAGATACCTCCTCAAAGTAGAGATGACCTTAATGATGTGGATAGAGTAAAGTTTTCGGGATCTACATTTGCTGATGTGGCACAACTCAAAATGAGAAGAAACAGCTGCCAGAATCCACTAATAATTGGAACACAGAACGTATGAACTATGAACCTAGGAAAATTGGCAGTTGTCAGAAATGAACACATAGACATCAACATCCTAGGCATTAGTGAGCGGACTTGGACTGATTTTGGCCGTTTTGAATCAGATAGCCATCTGATATACTATGCCAAGAGTGACTAACTGAAGAGGAATGGCGTGGCATTTATAGTCACGAAGAATGTTTTAAGATCTATCCTGAAGTACAGTGTTGTCAATGATAGGATAATATCCATACACCTAAAAGGAAGGTTGGGCAATCCTACTTCCGTAGTGATACTGCCTCGGAAACCCAAGAAGGGGTCGCTATGAGTCAGGGCTGACTCGATGGCACATAACAACAACAAAAGGAAGACCAACTAATTATTGCTCATATTTAGCACCAACCACCAAAACCAAAAGACAAAGAATTGAATATTTTTTTTACCAACTTTTGCATCCTGAAATTGACCAAACATGCAATCAAGATCATTACTGGTGATTGGAATGCAAAAGTTGGAAACAAAGAGGAATCACCAGTAGTTGGAAAAGATGATCTTGATCCAGACATGATGCTGGAGATCACATGATAGGATTTTGTAAGACCAACAACTTATTCATTGGAAATAACCTTTTTTCAACATGAACAGCAGCTATACATAAGGACTTCGCCAACTGGAAAGGCACTAATCAGATTGACTACGTCTGTGTAAAAAGGTGATGGAGAAACTCAACATGTACAGCCAAACTAAGGCAAGGAGATGACTGTGGAACAGACCATCACCTGCTCATATGCAAGTTCAAGTTGAAGCTAAAGACAGTTAAAACAAGTCCACGAAGCCAAAATATGACCTTGAATATATCCCACCTGAATTTAGAGACCATCTAAAAAATAGATCTGATGCATTGAACATCAGTGACCAAAAATCAGATAAATTGTGTGATGACATAAAGAACATCAGACATGAAGAACGCTAAAGGTCATTAAAAAGACAGGAAAGGAAGAAAAGACCAAAATGGATGTCAGAAGAGACTCTTAAACTTGCTTTGCTCAAATGGAAGAAATGACAAGATAAAGGTGTTGAGCAGAAGATTTGAAAGAGCAGCTTGAGAAGACAAAGTCAATTATGATAATGAAATGTCCAAAGACCTGGAGGGGAAAGATCATGCTTAGCATTTCTCAAGCTGAAAGAACTGAAGAAAAACTTCAAGCCTCAAGTTGCAATGTTGAAAGATTCTATGGTCAATGTATTGAATGATACAGGAAGCATCAAAAGAAGATGGAAGGAATAGAGAGTCAATGTACCAAAAAGATTTGTTTGATGTCCATCTGTTTCAGGAGGTGGCATATGATCAAGAACCTATGGTACTGAAGGAAGAAGTCAAAACTGCACTGAAGGAATTGGCAAAAAAAAAAAGAGGCTCCAGGAATTGATGTGATACCCATTAAGATGTTTCAACAAATGGGTACTGCACTCAAGGTACTTTTTCATCTATGCCAAGAAATTTGGAAGACAGCTGCCTGACCAACTTAACCGGAAGAGATCCGTATTTGCACCCATTCCAAAGAAAGATGACCCCACAAAATTTGGAAAATCTCGAACAGTATCATCGCTATGACATGCAAGTAAAATTCTGCTGAAAATAATTCAAAAATGGTTGCAGCAATATATTGAGAGGGAACTTCCAGTAATGCAAGCTGGATTCAGAAGAGGATGTGGAATGAGAGATATCATTGCTGATGTCAGATGGATCTTGCCTGAAAGCACAGAATACCAGAAAGTTTTTTACTTGTGTTTTATTGACTATGCTATGGCATTTGACTGTATGCATCATAACAAATTATGGATATCATTGAGAAGAATAGGAATTCCAGAATACCTAATTGTACTGCTGAGGAACCTGTACATAGACCAGGAAGCTATCGTTCAAACACAAGGGGTTACTGCATGATTTAAAATCAGGAAGGGAATGTGTCAGGCTTGTGTCTTTTTACCATATATTTTTAAGCTGTCTGCTAAGCAAATGATCCAAGAAACTGGACTATTTGAAGAATAACACAGCATAAGGATTGGAGGGAAAACTCATTAATAACCTGTGATACGTAGATGACACAACTTTGCTTGCTGAAAGTGAAGAAGACTCGAAGCACTTCCTGATAAAGATTAAAGACTGCAATCTGCAGTATAGATTATACCTCAACATAAAGAAAATGAAAATCTTCACAACTGGGCCAGTAAGCAGTATCATGATAAATTTAGAAAAGATAGAAGTTGTGAGAGATTTTATATTATTTGGTTTCACAGTCAACACCAATGGGAGCAGCAGTCAAGAAATCAGACATAGTATTGGACTGGACAAATCTGCTGCTGCAAAGACCTCATTAAAGTGCTGAAAAGCAAAGATGTCTCTTCAAGGAATAAGGTATGTCTAACCCAAGCCATCGTGTTTTCAGTCACCTCATGTGCAATTTAAAGCTGGACAGTAAATAAGGAAGACTGAAGAAGAGTGGATGCTTTTGAGTTGTGCTGTTGGCAAAGAATACTGAAAGTATCATGGACTGCCAGAAGAACTAACCTATCTGTCCTGGAAGAAATGCAGCCAGAATGCTCCATGGAAGCGAGAATGGCCAGACTTCATCTCACCTACTTTGGTCATGTTGTCAAAAGTAACCATTCTCTGGAGAAGAATATCATGCTTGATGAAGTGGAGGGTCAGCAGAAAAGGGGAAGAGCCTCAACAAGGCTCATTAACACAGTGATTGCAATGATAGGCTCAGGTATAGCAAGGATTGTGAGGCTGGTGCAAAACTGGGCAGTGTTTTATTCTGTTGTACATAGGGTCGGTATAAGTGGGAGCCAACTCAATGGCACTAACAACAACACAACATTGAAGAAGAAGGACGAAATAGGAGCCCTCACACTACCTGATCTCAGAACCTGCTATGCAGACATGGTAGTCAAAACACACAGACCACTGGAACAGAATTGAGAATTCAGATATAAATCCGTCCACCTGTGGACAGCTAATCTTTGACAAAGGGCCACAGTCAATTAAATTGGGAAGACAGTGTAACAAATGGTGTTGGCAAAACTGGATGTCTTTCAGCAGAAAATTTAAACAGGACCCATATTCACACCATGCACAGATAGTAACCCCAAATCCATCAAAGACCTAAATATAAAATTTGCAACTGTAAACATCACAGAAGGAAAAATGAGGACAATGATAGGGACCCTAATATGTAAATAGAATACCAAACATTGCTAAAAGTGCACCAACAGCAGAAGATGAGTTAAGTAACTGTAACCTCTAAAAATTAAACACTGTACTCAGCAAAATTTTTGTCAGTAACATATCTGACAAGAGTCTAATCTCTAAACTTTATGTAAAACTTCAATACCTCAACAACATAATGATAAAACAATCCAGTTAAGAAAGGATATGAACAGATACCTCACCAAAGAAGACATTTAAGTAGCTAACAAACATGAAGAAATGCTTATAACCATTAGCCTTTAGAGTGATACAGATCAAAAGTACAACATGATACCATCTCACCCCTACAGTAATTGTACTAGTAAAAACATGTTGACAAGTTTTTGAGGAGATTGGTAATAATATACACTGCTGTTGGGAATGGAAAATGGTATAACCACTATGGAAACAATAAAATACTTGCTTTAAAAGCTAGACATAGAAATACCCTGTTGTTGTTAGGTCCTGTCAAGTCAAACCCAACTCATAGCGTCCCTCCTTGGGTTTCTGAGGCGATATCACTACAGAAGTAGATTGCCCAACCTTCCTTCTGAGGGGTGGCTGGTGGGTTTGAACCGCCAGCCCTCTGGTTAGCAGTCAAATGCCTTAGGCACTACTCTACGAGAGCTCCTTATGATCTGTTAATCCCACTTCTAGGAATATAGTCTATAGAAATAACTTGTGACATGAATATACACATGCATACTCATGTTCATTGCAGCATTATTCACAATAGCAAAAAGCTGGAAGCATCCTAAATTCCCATGAGTTGATAAATGGCTAAACAAACTGATACCTAGAAACGGTGGAATACTACACAACAATAAACAATAATGATGAATCTGCAAAACATTTCACAACATGCATGAATTTGGAGGACAATATGCTGACTGAAGTAAGTCAGTCACAAAAGAAAAAATACTATATGAGGCCACATTTTAAAAAAAATTTACAGAGGAAAAAAATTATTTGATGGTTATCTGATGGGAGGAGGAAGAAGGGAAAATTGCAAACTAGATAGACAGCACATGTTAATAATGGTGAACTAAACCAAACCCACTGCCATCCAGTCCTTTCCAACTTGTAGAGACCACCATTGGGTTGCCAAAGTGGCAAATCTTTACAGAAGTTGATTGACCCATCTTACTTCTGTGGAGCAGCTAGTGGGTTTGAACCACCACCCTTCTTGTTAACACTCAAATGCTTTAAGTACTACACCACCAGAGCTCCTTAAAAAACCCAAACTCACTGCCATCGAGTGGATTCCAACTGGTAGCCACCCCCCATTGGGTTTCTAAGGTGCTAAATCTTTATAGAAGTAGGTTGCCTCATCTTCCTCCTGCAGGACAGATGGTGGATTTAAACTGCCCAACCTTCTGGTTAATAGCCAAATGTTTTACGCACTAAGCCACCAGAGCTCAATAATGATAAACAATGTGAGGAAAGTCAGCACAGCATAACCAAGGCAAACAGCAATACTGAAGATTGCATGATTAAAGGGCAACTAAGGCATTTGATTGCTAACCAAGAGGTTAGTGGTTCAAACCCACCTGCCGCTCCTCGGAAGGAAGACTCGGCAATCTACTTCTCTAGAGACACCGCCTCGAAAACCCAAGGAGGTGTCACTATGAGTTGCAGTCAACTCAACAGCAGTGAGTTTGGTTTTTGTTTTTGCAGGGGGGCGGTATATTGCAGTTACTAAGGAGCTCTGGTCGTACAGTGGTTAACACATTTGGCTATGAACCAAAAGGTCGATAGTTTGAACCCACCAGTCACTCCAAGGAAGAAAGATGGAGTGATCTGCTTCCATAAAGATTTTACAACCTTGGAAAGCCAATGGGATTGCTATGAGTAGGAATAACATAGACAATCCTGCAACAATAGTATTAATAATGATTTATGAGTGGATATTCTAAAGAGTTGGGTGTAAGAGCACAGCCACCTGCAGGTACAAGATAATTGTGTGTATTTCTACATACATAATTTTAGGTGCTGCATGTATATTAATATATACAATAGATCACATGGGGGCACAGTCGTGGAAACTTATTAGATATAACCAAACACCTCGGTGGAAGAAGTTCCTAGGCTTGAAGCCAAAAAACCATGGACTCGGATCATTTATGTAAATTGACACAACATAGTTCATAGTTACAATGTTCTGCATTCTACTTGTGTGAGTAGGGTCTGGGGTTTTAAAAGCTTGTGAGTGCCATCTTTCATACAACTATCGGTCTCCCCATCCCGAGCAAAGGAGACTGAATAAAACCAAAGACTCAAGGGACCAATTAGTCCAGAGGACTAATGCATCACATGAAACAGCCTATATGACCCTGAGACCAGAAGAACTAGGTGGTCCCAGGCTCCCACTACCGACTGCTCTGACAAGGATTGCAGCAGTGAGTCCAGGACAGAATCAAATTCACAAATAATAGCAGACTTACTGTTCAGACAGACTAGAAGAACCCCTGAGACTGGCCCTAAGAAATCTTTTTGACCTGGAACTGAAGCTGTTCCCAGAGACCACCTTTCAGGCCCATGTAACACCTGAGAGGAAGATGTTTCTTACGGTAATCAGTTACACAAGATCAAAAAAGGACAACATTTGCCCAAAAGCAAAGATGAGAAGGGAGGAAGGGTAGAAAATTTGGCTGAAGAGAAGCATGAAATGGGGAAAGCTGACACAATGTACATCTATTGTAATGGAATACTTTATGTACAAGAAAATTCATTGGGAAACATTTGCCTGTGAACTTCCACCGAGGGCACAAAAAAAAAGAAAAAGAATGGGTAGTAGGAAATGCTCCATTAAAATTCTTACAGCTTTAAATATTACTGTTTGTTTGTTTTCCCCTTAGTCATTTGTAGCAATCCTGACTGGTTTCTTATTTACTTTTATAGTTATATATTCTGTCAAAGAAGTAATTACATTCTGTTAAGTCTCTGTGATAGCTTCAGTATTGTGCATTTCTTTTCCTTTTTAAAGTATAAAAACAACATATCTAAACTTCGTATTATTTTAAATTGACTTCAGTCATCAGTTGATTTTCTTTCCATACTTACCTTGATACAGATTTTGTTTTACTTTAATTGTATTTTCCACTAGAATGTTTTGGAAGGAAGGTTGGGCAGTCTACTTTCATAATGATACTGCCTCGGAAACCCAAGGAGGGGTTGCTGTGAGTGGGATCCAACTCCACAGCAGTGAATTTGGTTTGGTTTAGTAGAATGTTGCATTTAAAAAAACATAAAACCGCCTTGCTGTCTTAGGCTAGGTTGTCTAAAGAAACAAAACAAGCAAAGCTTATATGTGTGTGTATGTGTATGTGTATATGTGTGTGTGTGTGTGTGTGTATAATGTGAACTAACTCACTGCTGTCGAGTCAGATCTGACTCATAGCGACCCCTCCTTCAGTTTCCCAGGTGGTATCACTATGGAGGTAGATTGCCCAATCTTCCTTCTGAGGAGTGGCTGGTGGGTTTGAACTGCCAGCCTTCTGGTTACCAGTCAGATGCCTTAGGCACTATGCCATCAGAGCTCCTGTGTGTGATGTGTGTGTGTGTGTGTGTGTGTATACATGCACAGACACAAACATAAGTTTATCTCAGGGAAATGGCTCAAAGAGTTATAGAGGCTGGCAAGTCTCAAGTTCCTGGATGAAATAATTCCTGGCACAGAGGTGCAGGGCCTGACGAACCCTAGATCAGCATGCAGTATAACAGGCCCCTGACTTCAGCAGACAACGAATCCAAGGTCAGCAGGCAAAATGGCAGATTGTTGGCTCACAGGACAGTTGTAGAGGCTGGCAAGTCCCAAGTTCATGGGCCAGATGTCAAGCTGGAGGCTTTTCCTGACTCGTGGAGCTGCAGGGGCTGACAAACTCAAGATCAGCAGGTAGCGCAACAGATTCCAGATCCAACAAAAAGTTTCTGGATTTACCCAGTTTGTATGTCTGTATCTCTCTCTCTGCCTCCCCTCTTTCTCTCCCTCCTCTCTATCCCTCCTCTCTCTCTCCTCTCTATTCCTACTCCCTCTCTCTTTCTCTTTCTCTCTCTCCCTCCCCCCCCCATCTCTCCTCTGTCTATCTTTCCTCTTTCTCTCTCCCCTCTCTCTCCCTCTCCTCTCACTCACACACACACAAAGTTTAAAGTGCCGGCTCTAGGAGCTGGGTGAAAACCCCTCAGCCTTGGGCTTCAGCTCTGCCTCTTTTTCCCAGCCCATTTATGCTAGAGGCTTGTTTTAATTCAGGGAGATGCTGAGGCTGACAAACTCATGGTTGACAAGTAAAATGGCACAGTCCCAAAATTATCATGCAGTATGACAGGCCACTAAGTCAAATCCAGAAACAGTCTCAAGATCAACAGACAATATGGCAGGCCACTGAGTGAAGACTCTACCAGATGTGGCAAAAAGCTAGTGACCTTCCTCATGGCTGTTGCTTATGTATTGGAAGCAGACCCCATCCCTAAGGCAGCTGCTCAACTGCTTACAGTAGATTCCACCATGGAGTTGATTACCAGTCTCATCGTGGGGAATAACTACATCCAGCTACCCAGCCACTCAAAACCAGCCCTAGCCAGGTTGACACACAAACTTAACTACCACTGGCCATGTATTATGAATTATCAATCACATTTGGAGAAGTTATTTTGAAAGAACTTGAAAAGGCCAAAGCTCAAACAGTTTAAGCAACAAAATTAACAACAGTATTATAACCCAGATAAATAATATCTGAGAGTCCATGCTGATATAAATAAATATTGAATAAATAAACTTCTTAGGGAATTCCAACTAAAATATCTAGATCCTTCTCCTATATGAAGTTGAGCTTAATTCCCCTCATTTTGATTATAGGCTGGAGTTAGTGACTCACTTACAAAGAACAGAGAAGAAATAGTACTTTACAGTGAAGAAGGTTGGCAAACCAAGTGGTCATGATTTTCTTCACCAATAGTAAGTCATGGTGGTATCACTTCCAACTTACAGGATGGGATGAGAAAGCTACCTCATCTTTTTGGTATTCTTCCCCAAAACCCATAACCCCAATCTAATCAGAAAACATCAGAAGAAGGGAAGAAAAGAATTAAGGAATACTCTAGAAACCCAAAGACTGAGAAAATATCAACAGATTACAGGAGAGTAAGGAGACATGCTGATAGTGTGATATCTTCGATTGGACTCTATAACAGGAAAGGATATTAGCAGAAAAATTGGTAGAGTCTGAAGAAAGTCTCGTATTCTACCAATATTAATTTCTTAGTTTTGCCAAATGTTCCATAGTTTTATGTAAGATGTTAACATTAGGGGAAGCTGGATGAAGGATATTTGAGAATTCTGTCTGTACCATTTTTTATAACTTCTGTAAATATGATTCTAGAATAAATTATTTTTTAAAGCAGTATACAAATGTGAATTAATACCTCAAGCTGATAACTGAGGAAAAATAAAAAATATTTTTTACTAGTTATAGTAAGTGGATTTACCATAAGTAATAGTTACAGTAACACAGGCATATTTGATAAATTTATGTTGATGAAAGTTTCAGGAAAAATTACTGAAATCAGAGAAGCACAGACAAAAATGATAATCCTTTGTATATAGCATGGAGCAAGGCCTATAATCTTTCTTTCTCCTTCCACAAATGGGGATTCAGACTAACTCATTACTTGAGCATTTTTAGAGTAAATAAATCTCAAGTATTAAACACAGTAACAGATCAAAATGATTTTACATATCATTTTTACATGCATGCTACATTTTTTATTTTTCTAATTAACTGCAGACTGTCAAACTTATTTGATACACATGAGTTTATAGTATAATTATGTAGTTGAATGAGGCCAAGTTTTCTGGTTTCACTGAATCCTGATATTGGCTCTATTTAGTTCAGTTACGTATCTATGTTTGGTAAATTTGCAGTAGGCCCAACTGGAGAGAGGTTCTGATCTGCAATTTCACATCTTCCATGTTTTTTCAGCATTTTCAACATGACTGGCTGCACATGGCAGACCCTGCAATCTGATTTCAAAAATAAGCAGAACAGTAGCACTGAGTATTTTTCATATTTTAAATTACAGCTTACAGAAATGATAGGGTCATCAGAGAATAGGACATTATTGTAGGTGATTTAGTTCATATACGTATTATACATTCTTTGATGCACTCATTGTTGGTAATTCTTTTGTCCTCAAAGAAAAAAATTAGTACTAAATCTTTTCGGGGTGGGGTGGGGGAGTGGAGTGCTGATGGAGTGCTGGCATAATGCCTAAAGCATTTGACTGCTAACCAGAAGGCTGGCAATTCAAACCCACCAGCCACTCCTCTGAAATCTTTCTTTATTTGGAAAAAGTGTATTCATTACAAAAGCATATTGGTTGAAGGCAAAGTACACTGCATTTTAGTTTGTTTTCTTTTTAATGGAAGAGTGAAAGCAATGGTAAGAATATACTGATTTGGAATAGTTTCTCTAGTAATGTGTATAAGCTATACCCATTAGTGAAAACATAAAGGAGTTAAGTGTGAATAAAGGGAGATGAAAGCAGAAGATTGTTGTGGTTAGTGCAGTTCTGGGAATTTCCAGACAAATTCCATTTTAGTGAATGATCAGATTTGGACATTATGAGAAGTAGTTTAATTAGAGGAGGAAAGCACAGGATCTGAATCATTTTCTCATAGTGCATTTAATTGGTGAGTCAGATGAAATGTATTGCTTTTAGTAAATGCATTTCTCACAATTGGAAACAGCTGTTTTTATTGTGGCCTAGATAATTAGCTCAGCATTCAGCTCATTCACAAGAATATTCCAGGGCTGCTATGAGCCATGAACCATAGCAGAGGAATCAAAACTTGATTCTGGAGACAAAATATTGATCAGAAGTTTACAAACAGTATTTTATATTTATTTACTCTTACAGTAGTAACCATTTTCATTACAACCAGTTTTAATTTTGTCACTGTTTAACAAACATTCCCAAACAGCCTTGACTTTTATGAAATAAGAGACATTTCTTTGTTGAAACTAAAATTTTGTAACATGCTTTAATTTTGGTGGGAAGGAACGATTTAATATTAGAAAGGTTTTTTAATACATTATTTTTAAATAATTTGTATCATGTAAGAACTGATTTCTGCATAGTCTTTCCAAATCTAGTACACTTAATCTGTTTCCATAGCTTATCCAAAGATGTTCTAGCATTATTACTGTGAATGCTCATTCAAACCATTCTTTAGTTATTTGAGTCTTTAGTGTTGAACTCTCAACAGGGTATGATCAAAAACTCAACTCATACTGAATTAAATTATGAATGTTTTAATGGTGAATTTAGAATAAAGAAATACCTATATTTTATCTGACCAAATGTTTATCTCATGCACTGTATTCTTTTGCTAATTTACATTTGGCACCAGAGAAGTTCCTTTTTAACTCTAAGATACTCAGGCTCCAATGATTTAATTAGGTTAATTTTTATTATAACTTTTCCTTTGTGATGCTACCCCTCACCCCCACTATTATCAGAGGAAAATTTCTCAATTTATGCTGATATCTTCGTCTGTTTGACTCAGACATCTGTAAATACAGTATTCCTTTTTATCTTAGGTATATTTGTGCGCCTATTACAAAGATATCAATCAAGATCTCTTTAGAACTCCTTCTTGGTCTCCACCTGTTTTTGTGTATTGTATAAAAATTTCCAGAATCTTACCCTTTTTATAATCCAGATATGTTCTTTTGTACTTTCTTAACTTTCTGATATTCTAATTTATGATTTCATTGTATGGTTTTACTATAAAAGTACCATCATTCCCCCCTTTTTGTCTAAATTGACATGATTCTCCAAAACCTGTCTTCATCTTGAAAAGTTCATCTAATACTGGTCAAATAGCTCCAGAGATTTTACATTCAAAACCATTTCCGGGCTTCTTCAAATTTTCAAGTATATGTTTAAGTCTGATTTTCTGTTTTCCAATTTATGACATTCTTTTTATGTTTTTCTCCTTACTAGTAGTCTGCCTTTTTTTTTTCTTTTTTAATGAAAGTTTGTATTTCTATCCAAAGGTAAGAATTTACTCCTAAAAATCAATTTACACTTACGCTGAAGTCCAATTTTATTCGGGTACTTCTTTTTTGTGTTTTATGTATATTTTCTACTTCATGTATGTGAGTAGAATTCCTCAACATATTTCTGAAACTGTTGTCTGAGTGATGACACTTCATATTAGTGTTTCTCTACCCAGTAGTTTTGTGAATTTAGGAATTCCCATTTGTATTCTTTGTTTATTTCTGAACTGCTTAATTATTTGGCTTTATGTTTATTGAAATGAGAAATGATGGGAACTCTCTCCTATCTAATATTATATATAATCTCTGTGTATTTTTTAGAAAGTATCTGATTTTCTAGCTCTGCATTTCTTGAACTAGAATACACAAATATCTCTTGTCTTTTGAGGAATGGAGAGTCTTCACACATTCTTCCATGCAAATCTAAAATAACCCCTGGTGAGGCATAAACAAACATTCCTCACATAATGGAGACAGCAAAAAACCAATTAGCTCCCCTAAGGAAATAGGGGAATTAGAACGAATTAGAAGAACCAACCAGAGAACCAAGTGAGGGAAGCAAAAGTTCTCCCTGCTAAATAGTTATACGTAAGCCCTGACACCTTCTGGGTTTGACTTCTTGGGTACTTCTGATTGTATTGTTGTTCTCCAGAGCATAATCTCAGCCCTGGAGAATTATGGTAAAGAGTCAGTAAATTAGGAGATTGACTGCAGAGGAGTTTGTTGCTACCTTCTAGATACCCGTCTGTGCTGGAGATACTTATCATACAAGTACTTCTTAATTCGTCAGTTCACTTAATTTTTAAGATGAATGCTTGGAGTTACAGGTTAGTTCCAGTTCCATAAGTGGGCATAAGTCCTTGTCCTTTTTCTATTCTTATTTTAATTTCGAGTGTTAGCCCAAGTATGTTAAGTATTTAAAGTAAGAAATTTCATGATAAACTTAAAGAGCCAATTTATAGTGCCTAAGGCACTTGACTGCTAACCAGAAACCTGGCAGTTCAAACCCACCAGCCACTCCTCAGAAGGAAGGTTGGGCAATCCTACTTCTGTAGTAATACTGCCTCAGAAACCCAAGGAGGGGTCTCTATGAGTCCGAGCCTACTCAATGGCACATAACAACAACAACATTTGTAAAATTCTTTGGATTTTATAAAATTCTTTTTGCATTACATTATCTCATTTTGGGATTCTCAACAATCCTGTGAGTAGACTGTTTTTAGTAAACCAAAGTTGGGACACGTTTACTTGTCTAAATCTTATCATTTAATTAGTAGCAGACCAAGGACTCAAACCTAGGACTCCTTATTCCACACTCCATGTACTTAAACTATTACACTTAAGTCTGCATTGCATTCTTTTGTAGGTTTTGAAACATAGATGTATTTTGTTCTCTGTTGAAATGGACGTACTTGTTCTCTAGACGTTACCTTGTTCTTCTCTAGTCACCCAACTGCATAATGGGAATTTTAAAACTGTTTTTCTGGCATAATTGGTGATAATGTTTGCAGATTCTATATGATTTCTGCTGATAGGCCAGTTATAACATGTTTTTTAACATCTTTACCAGGTTGCTACCTCTTGGACGTAAGTCCTTACATCATTTTCTGGTCTTCAGATTGATTGCTATACATCATTACCTAATGTTTATTCAGATATCCTCTTCCTCTTACTGTTCCTATAAGCACTGTTTTTAAATGAAATAAGATCTAGAGCTGATGGTTGCCAAGTCCTAGAGATCTGTATCTCAGGGATACACGTTTATTTCCCTCAAGTATGAAATATTGCTAACAACAGTTCTGCTCTGTATAAACAGAGAATTCAAATGGACTTTTAAATATAACATATGAGTCCCTTCTTGAATTAAGTTTTATTCCAATCTCCTGTTAAATCCTAAAAATAAGCTGCTGGCCTCCAGTACTTTCAGGAAATGAAAATGGCTCAGAAGCTAAGTGAGCTAAGCCATCTCTCTCTCAATTGTTTCAGTTTCTCAGGAATTGCTGTACAATGCTGCCAATAACGATCTCCGGGGATCTGACCCCCATTCCATCTCCCACTGCCTCCTCTGCAGCTCCAGATGGCACCAAAAGAAGGAGCTTTGAAGAAAGTGCCTGTACCCTCTTTTACCCTGAGGCGGGTGAGGCCAGGCAGGGTGATTCTCAGGATATCCTGATGATCAAAGGTATAGTTGAAGCCTTCATCAAGACTTTCTTGAAGATGACCAAGAAATTTAGGAAACATTATCAAATAGCCTAGGAACTGAAGATGGAGCTCAAGAAATGGATGGCATAAATGCCACCTGAAATGTGTAATACATGATGAAATACAAGACCCTTAAATAAGCTCATTGAGGTTAGAGACTATTAAAATATTTTTATATCTCCCCCTCCCTCCACAATGTCTTTCATACTGAGCATATAAATTGTACTCAATAAATACTAGTTTATGACTGAGAAAAAAAGACTATAAAATGTGTTTTCAAGCCCCTTCTGCCCTTAGTACTTAAGATTATTTACCCATTCATCAGTAATGAGTATAAAGAGAATTCAGTGATGTCTCAAGATTCTTGTCTTCTGTCTTGACTGTATCTGGATAGGAAGTATATATCTGTCCAGTAAATGAATTTTTCAGTATTAATATTTAAAGTATCTTCACTGATGTCCAGGCTTTTACTTCTTAGTGTTTACTGTGATATTTAGCTCTGTAGTAGAAATTTATCTGAACTACACTTTAGGGAAATTTATTGTACTGTTAGTTTTTAAAATCCCTTTTGTGTCTGTTTTTTTATTCAATAATAAACAATCTTGCCTCTTGAATAGATCTTGCATCAGTCATCACTGTGTTTCAGAAATAAGAAGTACTATAACAACATCAGTTTCCCAGAAACATAACTTGTTACTCTTGATTGACAACCCACATCTCATCTGAACAATGCTACCAGCAACCTACTAAGAGAGTATTTACAGTGATGTGATTTAAGATATCCTTAATTAAAACAAAGCTCATAGTTTACTGTTTCTGGTAGAAAAAGGGAAATACTAGAAACCTATCTTCATTCAGTTCTTCTGTCCCCTAGTTGTCATTCAGTGGATTACTTCATTAAACAGTTAACTCTTATTTAGAGAAAAATCTTAAAAATCTTATCTTCAGTTGTTTTATTCCTTGTACCACTTTGTGCTTCCACTTATATGTAAAGCTTTTTGTTGTCATTTTTTTCCTCAAGTTAAAAGTGAACATTTTCAGAATGCTACTAGTTTTTTGACAAATACGTGGTAGATGTTCATCATGTATTCTCAGCAGATGGCTTTTCAAGTTGTAAGAAAACCAATATCAGAACCAAGTTTTGTGGACCCCCCCCCCCATCTCCACATCACTTCAGGAAAATAATCTTTCCTGAACATTTTTCTCCTAAGCAAGAGATGTGTTTAATTATGCTGCATTGATTTGGGTCTTGGGTAAAAATATCAGATTTTTTAAAAAGAAATGTGAGTTTCTTATCTTCAGGAGCTTTATTGTATATAGCCTGGAAAAAAGTATATAATTTAAAGGAGGTTTGTTCTATTCTGTGGTTAAATTAATCACCAATTCTTCCAGAATGTACCATAGAGGAAAAAAACAGAATGTGAAAACCATCACTCTGGATTGGATAGGATGTGTGAATCTGAGGTCTAACCCTAAATTTTCATGTCTGATTCTATTAATTGAAATGCTCAGATTGGCCCTGCTTTTCACACATCATTTCTTCCTAATAAATTGTATTATAAGTTTTGTTTGTCAGTTTGCAATTTAAATTTGATTCAAGAACAGATTTGACTAGAATATTGTTATTCATTTTTTAATCAATAAATACCCTGTTAGTAATATACTTCATAGTTGTAATACATAAAAACTAAATGAAATATTTTGTTCGTTCTTCTACTAAAACTAGTTTTCCCTCTGCTAATGTAACAGGAGAAATTATGTGTAATGGGACCTGTGGAATTCTGTTTACAAAATCTAGTGTGGTTTGTCCTCTATTGTCAGCTTAAAACTCATATTGTTACAGGGGATGGCAGTGTCAACAACTGAAATATTACAGTTCTAACATAATGATTTAACATTATTTTTAGATTTAAATTTTCCTACGATTTCTGTCTTTTGTCATCTGTGTAGGATCCCAGCCAACCCCAGAGAAGCCATCCCAGCGACCATCAGAAAGCACAAACTGTAGCCCTACCCGAAAGAGGTCTTCATCTGAGAGTACATCTTCAACAGGCAAGTGGTATTTCTTTTACTCAAACTTTCAATATTGTCTACTGTCTGCTGTTCATGAACACATAGAATGGAACTATTTCCTAAACTTACGTATATATGAAATTGTTTAGTAATATGTAATAGTTTCCAAAGTAGCATTCACAGATTTCTGAGATGTGCAAAAAAAATCTATCAGGTTATGAAAAGACCTTCTATTAATAATTATTTTTAACCTCAATGTTTTAATTTTTGTATATTTTTAAATAATATAACTATTAATACAGTAGAACTTTGCACAGAAAGACTCAACATGAGTCTAATCCCCAAATTTGTGGAAATTGATCCAGTCCCTATTTCCACTTCTTCGTTTTTTCACCAACTGCCCTCATGCCACTCTTTCTCTGACCCTTGCCACCTACGGCTAGGTCAGAGCTCACAAGTTAAAATGACACTGTTTCTCAGACTGCCATATAGGTAACGTTAGATGCAAGTTGTTCTATAATTTCCAGATTCTGTGGGATCACCTTTCTTGGCAATGGGTACATACGTGGATCTCTTCTAGTCAGTTGGCCAGATGGCTGTCTTCCAAATCCCTTGACATAACCGAGTGAATGCCTCCAATGGGACATCCATTTGTTGAAATATCTCAATCGGTATTCCGTCAATTCCCGGAGCCTTGTTCTTCGCCAATTCTTTCATTGCAGCTTTGACTTCCTCCTTCTGTTTGCAGCAGTATATTGACAGAGAACTTCAGAGGTGCAAGCTGGATTCAGAAGAGGATGTGGAACAAGGGATATCATAGCTGTTGTGAGATGGATCTTGGTTCAAGTCAAAGAAGACCAGAAAGATGTTTACTTGTGTTTTATTGACTATGCAGAGGCATTTGATTGTGTGGATCATGATAAATTATGGATAACATTGAGAAGAATGGGAATTCCCAAACACTTGATTGTACTCATGAGGAACCTGTACTTGACCAGGAGGCTGTCGTTTGAACGGAACAAGGGAACACTACTGCATGGTTTAAAATCAAGAAGGGAGTGCATCAGGGTTGTATCCTTTCTCCACACTTATTCAGTCTATATGCTGAGCAAATAATCGAGAAGCTGGACTATATGACGAAAATCGTGGCATCAGGATTGGAGGAAGAATCATTAACAACCTGAGATACGCAGACGATACAACTGTGCTTGCTGAAAGTGAGGATGACTTGAGGCATTTACTGATGAAGGTTGAAGAATACAGTCTGTAGTGTGGATTACGTCTCAATATAAAGAAAACAAAAATCCTCACAACTGGACCAAGGAGCAGCATCACAATAAATGGAGAGAAGATTGAGGTTGTCAGAGAGTTCACGTTGCTTGGTTCTACAATCGATGCCAATGGAAGCAGCAGTCAGGACATTAGATGACATGTAGCATTTGGAAGGTCAGCTGCGAAGGAACTGTTTCAAGTGCTTAGGAGCAAGGATGTCTCCTTGAGGACTAAGGTGCACCTGACACAAACCATGATATTTCCAATCACCTCGTATACATGTGAGAGCTGGACAATGAATAAGGAAGACCGAAGAAGAGTTGATGCTTTTGAGTTGTGGTGCTGGTGAAGAATGCTGAAAGTACCATGGACTGCTTAAAGAACTAACAGATCTGTCCTGGAGGAAGTTCACCCGAAATGCTCCTTAGAAGCGAGAATGGCCAGACTTCATCTCACCTATTTTGGTCATGTTGTAAGAAGGGACCATTCCCTGGAGAAGGATGTCATGCTTGCTAGGGAGGAGGTTCGACGAAGGAGGGGGAGGCCTTCAATGAAATGGCTTGACACAGTGGCTGCAATGATGGGCTCAAATATAAGCAGGGATCATGGAGCTGGCATGGGATCGGGCAGTGTTTCCTTCTGCTGTGCATGCAGTTGCTATGAGTCAGAAACGACTCAATGGCACCTAACAACAACAACAACAAAGATTGGGGAGTCTGCATGACACCCCAACCTTCTGCCTTGCTGGCCACCATTACAGTGCTGGTTTCCCTCTACCCCTTCAGGATGCCAGCATCAAGTTCAGGAGTCCACACAGTGCCCTTTCTTTCTGACCTACTGGCTGTTATTGCCACTTTGAGCTCAGTAATTAGGTAGAACAATTCACATAATTCATGGAAAATATACCATACTTACAACTACAGATTTATTATGTTGTTGTTGTTGTTATGTGCTGTCGAGTCAGACCTGACTCATAACGATCCCTCCTTGGGTTTCTGAGGCAATATCAGCTCTGGTAGCATAGTGGCTAAGGCACTTTACTGTTAACCAGAAGGCTGGCATGGCGGTTCAAACCCACCAGCCACTCCTCGGAAGGAAGATGGGGCAATCTACTTCTGTAGTGATACTGCCTGGGAAACCCAAGGAGGGGTCACTATGAGTTGGGTCCGACTCAACAGCACATGACAACAACAACAGCAACATCACTACAGAAGTAGATTGCCCCATCTTCCTTCCGAGGAGCGGCTGGTGGGTTTGAACCGCCAGCCTTCTGATTAGCAATCAAGTGCCTTAGGCACTACACTACCAGAGCTCCCAGATTTATTATAGCCAAAAAATATACAAAGAGACACATAGGGTAGGGTAAAGTCTGGGAGTGTTCTCAATGTGGAACTTTTATGTCCCAAGGAACACATTACCCTCCCAAGAGCAGATGTTTTTATCAACCATGAAAGCCTCTTTGTGTTTAGGGCTTTTATCAGCCAGTCTGAATGATAGGTTAAATCATGCCTCCTGGGGCTACTCAGTGTCAGCTCACCAGGTAAGTGTTCCTGATCTGACTTTCTCCCACTCTTCAACACAGATTTCTCAGGTGTGGCCCAGAAATGCCAGACCAAGATAACCAGATTATTCCAAAGGTTATTTCTCTTGACAAGGGGCATCTTAGTTAGGATAAAACTAGGTCATTTATCCCACAAACATATTTATATTAATTCATAAGTAGATTGAGAGTAGGCTCCCAATTTTCTTTTTACTGGTGGTATGTGTTTACCACCACCTCCTCTCCCAAAAATGGCAGTGATATATAACTGTTTTCTACTTCTACTGATGACTGAAGAGTAAGAAATAATTTTTAATTATGAATGTTGTCAGACGAGATTTGGAATGGAAAGTTCCAGTAGAAGTAATATATATAAAAAGCAGACTAAATAGTGAATTCGAGAAACTAAATAGAGCTAGTTTGGTTATAATAAAGGAGCTCTGGTGACATAGTGCCTTAAGTATTTTACTGCTAACCAGAAGATTGGTGGTTCAAACCTACCAGCCATTCTGTAGAAGGAAGCCTAGGCAATCTACTTCCATAAATATGAGACTAGAATGGTATTTAAAGATCAATCATGTCAAGTCTTAAGAACACTGGAAGCCATTCATAGTTTTTAAGCAATGAATTGACATACCATCTTTTACCTTTCCATCTATGTGTTTTTGATTTGAGATAAATTGTGACTTGTCGTCAGAAAATTTAGCTTTAGTACAAGGCCTCACTGTTGCATTGTATCAATATGAGATTTGTTGAATTTATTTTAACAGTTCTTAAGCTCTCCATGGAGCTCTGACTAAGGCACTTGACTGCTAACCAGAAGGCTGGTGGTTCAAACCCACCAGCCACTCCTGGGAAGGAAGGTTGGGCAGTCTACTTCCCTAGGGGTCGCTATGAGTCAGGTCTGACTCCAAGGCACATAACAATGACAAGATCTCCATTGTACTATTGTGCCAAAGATCTAAGAGATTTTTACATTTTTGAAGCATTGTTTAAAAAAAAAAGAAGTGACAACATATGTGACCTATAATGCCTAAAATATTTACTAGCTGGCCTTTTACAGAAAATTTTCAGTGACCCCTGAATAAAAAAATGAGATTTTTAAAAAATACTTTATTGTATTTTTGTTTAAAATACAGTGAAACTGTTTTCTAGACATGGTGAACATTGATATTGGTTGCATTTTTCACATTGTGTCAACAGTCTAGTTATTTCTTTTTTAATTGTTTCTCTTTCATTGACTTTAAACTCCCTGCACCCCAACTTTATTGTCTATACTTTAAAATGTGTGCTGTCTATTTAGTCTTATGTAAATAATGTTAAAATATTTAAGGGAGGACATCTTTACCTTATGAGCTAAACTATTACTTAGTTTAAAGGTAACTTCAGGGAGTAGTTTAAGTTCAAGGCATGAGGGGTCATTCAGGATAATAGTAGTCTCAGGGACTCCTCCAGCCTCAGCAGGTCCAGTAAGCCTGGATTCTTTATGAATTTGAAATTCTGTTCCACATTTTTCTCTCTTTCTATCAAGATCCATCTATCATGACCCTGATCAGAATGTTTGATAGTAGTAACCAGGCCCCAACTAGTTCTTGTCTAAATGTAGAAGATGCAGTGGCTCATGGAGACAGTTGGTTCTAAAATATGGTTCCTTCTCTGATTCTTCAGTTCCATTCCTTCAAATGAATGAGATGTTGATGAGACATTTATATGAAGAAAATCACCAAAATACTTTAGTATAGAAAAAATAACTAAATTCATGAAGTTGCTCTTACCATGGGACAATTTATTCAATTAAATATTTATTGAAGATTACTATAAATAAGCACTGGGGATACAAACATGAGTAAGATAAAGTTCTGCCCTCAAGGTTTCAGACATAAACACCAATAAACAGTGTAGTAAATGCTATAACAGCACAATGTACAAAATCCTGTAACACACAGTGGAACTTAAGCTCTAACCACTTGGTTTAACTAAAGAAAACATCACTGAAGAAGTGACACATTCACTACTACATCTTGAATTTGATTAAACAAGTAAGACAAGATAAAGAGTGTTCTGGTTACCTACTGCTGCTCTGGCAAGAATATACCACAAATAGGATGGCCTTAACAAACAGGAGTTTATTCTCTTACAGTTTGGAGGCTTTAAGTCCAAATTCAAAGTGCCAGGCCTTAGGGGCTGGGTGAAAGCCCCTCAACCTTGGGTCCAGCTCTGCCTCCTGCTGCTGGCCCACTGGAGCTAGAGGTGTTTATTCACTCAGACAGCTGCTGGCTGCTGAGGCTGACAAACCCAAGGTTGATAAGTAAAAAGGCACAGTCCTGATGTTACCAGACCACACCACAGGCCATTAATTTAAGCCTGTTGTAAGTCCCAACAGCAGACAGAGTATGACAGGCTGCTGAACAACAACACGGCTACATGCAGGGTCCAAGGATGCCATAAGCTAGAGAGCATTCCCCAAGGCTTCTGCTTATATACAGAAAGCAGACCACATTCCCTAAGGCAGCTACTTAGCTGCTCACAGTAAATTCCACTATGGAGTTGATTACCAGTCTCATCATGGGGAATACTACATCTGGCTGCCCAGCCACTCAACCAGGCCCAGCCAAGTTGACAGACAAACTAAACTATCACAGAGAGTAAGAATGTGTTTATCACAGTGACAGTAGTCCATCCAAAGTAAGGCATAAAACCATTAAATAGCATGTTGTCTTTAGAAAAAAAAAAAAAAGTCATTTGATATACTAGTATGCAAGAGGTGTTATGTGACGTTGTTGTGCTGTTGAGTCAAACCCAACTCATAGCGACCCCTCCTTGGGTTTCCGAGGCAGTATAACTATGAACGTGGGTTACCCCATCTTCCTTCTGAGGAGTGGCTGGTGGGTTTGAACCACCAGCCTTCTGGTTGGCAGTCAAGTGCCTTAGGCACTATGCTACCAGAGCTCCTAAATTGCAGAATAGTAAGCCTTAAGAAAAGTTATTTTTAAAGTTCTTACCATTGAATCAGCTCTTGAGTAAAAACAGTGTTGTTGCTACTGGTACTATTAGACCTCCATCCGTTATTGTTATGAGGATAAAGAGGTGAGAATTAGGTCAAAATGGAGGGAAACAGCAAAAATTGGTACAGAATAAAAGGAAGATTGGAAAGGTTGATAGGTTCATCTGATGAGTAAACCTTGAACCGTTGCTGAATGCTAGACCTAACAACGACAATATCTAATCTGCTGTTAATCACATTCAGTGAAATTTCATTTCAGATATTATATTTTTCTTCTCTAAAAGTTACATTTCATTTTTTAAAATATTTCTACTGCTGTCTCCACTATGTTTTTTTTCCTTTAAATTCTCTAATATACTAGTTTTAATATACTTGTCTGCTAGTTCCTTCACATGTCATTTCTGTGGCAATTACATTGACTGAATTTTCTGCCTGTTTATGAGTCACATTTACTTCTTGGCATGTCTGTTAGTTTTTGTTAAATGCTGGACATTGTGATATTAAATTGTTAAGTGTTTGGATTTTGTTGTCTTTCTTTAAAAAGTGTTCAGGTTTGTTTTGAAAGTCAGCTGGGTTACTTGTCCTGGTGATCTACTTCTGAAAGGTCTCAACCATTAAAAACTGTATGTTATGTAGTTCTGCACAAGAGGTCACCATGTGTCAGAATCAACTCAAGGAAGCTTTTGGTTTGGTTTTTTGGAACAGTCTAATCCTCAGAGTTCTGTTTTTAATCTTTATCAGGGTTGTTCTTATATAAAGGAGCTCTGGTGCTGTAGTGTTAGGGCATTTGGCTGCTAACCAGAAGGTCAGTTATTTGAACCCATTAGCCACTCCAAGGAAGAAAGATGAGGCAGTCTGCTTCTGTAAAGATTTACAGCCTTGGAAACAAAATGGGAATTGCTGTGAGTCAGAATCAATTCGATGGCAGTGAGTATAGTGATGGCTCTTATAGCTTTTTTTGTTAAGATAGTTTATCCCTGCTAAGATGTGAACATTTTGGCGTCTCCACAATTGCACCAGTGAACATTTTGGCGTCTCCACAATTGCACCAAAGGATTACCAAGAAATCTACACTCTGGATAAAGACTTAAATGTTCCACTGCTGAGTAGAAGCTCTCGGAATTTTTCAGTTTACAACTCCCTGGGTCTTTTGTTATTGTTGTTAGGTGGCTTCTAGTTGATTGCAGCTCATAGCAACCCAACATAAAATAGAATGAAACACTGCCCAATCCTGTGCCATCCTCACAATTGTTGCTATGTTTGAGCCCATTTTAGCAGCCACTGTATAGATCTATCTTGTTAAACATCCTCCTCTTTTCTGTTGACCCTCTACTTTAGCATAGTGCCTAAGGCACTTGACTGCTAACCAGAAGGCTTATGGTTCAAACCCACCAGCCACTCCTCAGAAGGAAGGTTGGGCGATCTACTTCCATAATGATACCGCCTTGGAAACCCAAGGAGGGGTCGCTGTGAATGGGCTCGATGGCACATAACAACAACAACTACTACTTTACTACGCATGATATCCTTCTCCAGGGACTAGTCCCTCCTGATAACATGTCCAAAGTATGTGAGACAAAGTTTCACTGTCCTTGCTCGTAAGGAACATTCTGGTTGGCTGTACTTCTTGAAAGACAGATTTATTCGTTCTTCTGGCAGTTCATGGTATATTTAATATTCTTCATCAACACATTGAACTTATGAAATACTAATAAAATTTATTCAAAATGAAATCCAGGGAGAAAAATAGACTGACAGAAGAATGAATAGAACTTCAGTGGCCTGTGGTCCAGTATCAAGGGTACTAACATGCATGAAATTGGATTCCCATAAAAAGGGAGTTGAATATAGAAAGCATTTGAAAGAAATGATGTTCAGTAATTTTCCAAATTTAATGAAAGTTATAAACCCACAGATCTAATACCTCCACAAACAAGCAGGATACACACAGAGAGATACATCAAAGCATATTGTTAGCAAATTTATAAAACCTACTGATAAGGAGAAAATATTAAAATTAATCAGCCCCCCCAAAAAAATATTACATAAAGAGAAACATTGCAATGAGTTATAGCAAAGCTATTGTCAAAAGTTTTGCAAACCATGCAATAGAATGATGTATTTTAAGTGCTCAAAGAAAAAAAACATCAATGTAAAATTCTGTAAGAAATAAAAATATCCTTCACAAAGGAAGGCAAATAAAACATTATCAGTAAACGTAAGCTGAAAAACTTTGTTGCCAGCAGTCTTATACTACCAGAAGTACTAAAGGAAATCTTTCAAAAAGTTTATTTTCTTTTATTTCATATTTCACCTCAATAAAGTTAATTGTTTTTTAGAAAGTTATGTCTAAAGCATAGTGTTTGGCATCATAACGTGGAGAAGATCAAAGACACCAGTGAAAACAAATTCTTAAATTAGAAATTAGGAAAGTGGAAACAATTCAGAAAATTAACTGTGATATTTGTGGAGGGTGCAAATGGTTAAATGTTTGACTACTAGCTGATAGGTTGGTGGTTCAAACCCACCCAGAGGCACCTGGAAAACAAACCTAGTGATCTGCTTCAGGCAAGGTCACAGCTCACAAAAGAATAACTCAAAATGTATCAGAGACCTAAATGTTAAAGCTAACAATATGAAGTTCTTGGAAGGTAATTTAGGAGCAAAACACAATTATAAATTCACATACAGCAGAAATCAAATTAGATAACTGGTACCTCATAAAAATTAAATACTTAGTGCACCTCAAAAAACCTTTCTCAAAATAGTATAAAGACAGCCTGTAGACTGGGAAAAAATCTTTAGGATTGATATATCTGATGATAACAGTTCAAACTCTAAAATATATAGAAAACTTAACAAGAGGAAGATAAACAACCCAGTTAAAAAAATATGCAAGGTACATGAATAGACATTTCACCAAAGAGGATATTCAAGCAGCCAATAAACATGAAAAGATGTTCATGATCATTAGCTATTCGATAGATGCAAATCAAAATCCAATAAAATATCATTTCACCCCTGCTTAAATGTCACTGATGAAATAAAAAAACAAATGCCAAAATATCAGAGATTAAAAAAATAATAATAATAATGCTGCCAAGGATATGGGGCACTTGGAACTCTTAGCCATTGCTGGAGGGATTGTGAAGTAGTACAACCACTAAGGAAAACAGTATGGTGCTTATTCCAAAAATTAGAAGTAGAACTACCTTATGATACAGCAGTCTCACTTCTGGTTTCCTCTAGAGATCTAATACTAAAGACACAGACATAATAATGCACAACTATTTCATTGTACCACTATAGCAAAAAGAAACCACTAAGTGCCTCTTGGCAGATGAATAGAAAATAGAATTTAAATTTAGTACATATAATGAAATACTATGCAGCCATAACAAATAATGATGAGTTCTCAAAATGCAACTTGGATGCATCTGGAGGACATTATGCTGAGTGAAATAAGTCAATCACAAAAACACAAACTACTGTGTGACTTCACTGGTATAAAAGGACAAGAATAGGTATTTACATACTGAAAGCAGTGTTGACAGGTTATGCCATGGATGGCTAGGGATCGCTCTGTAGATTGTAGACATTTAATACTTTCAGTGATAAGAAAGGTAACACCAAACATGGGTGAATTGTCTACAACTTGACTAAGGTATAAGATGTCACTAAAAAGTATATAAGAAAAAAGGATGTTTTTGGTAAATGCTGTGACCTATACAGCATTCCACCAACAGCAGTTAACAGGCAGAAAATAATGAGTGTGATTATGTTTGTGTGTGTGCATACAAGTGTATGGGTATGTATGCAAGTGTATAGATATATTATATATGCACAATAAAACACATGGTGGCACAAACACAGATATATCTTAGACTTAACCAAACACAGGATTGTGTTACAAGATCTGAAAGCTTCAGACCATAGTCTCTTGTAGTAACTCAGTCAGTTGGCATAATATAGTACATGAAGTTTATATTTTACATCCCTGTATGGTCGCTAACATCTTGGGTCATAACTGCTTGTGAACAGCCATTTGAGATACAATTATTGGTCTCTCCATCTGGAGTAAAAGAGAAAGAAGGAAACCAAAGATTCAGAGAAGAAACTAGTCCACGGGACTAACAGTCGACACAAACAGTGGCCTCAACTACCCTGAAACCAGAAGAGCTGGTAGATGCCAGCTGGGAATACAATAGCTGGATCCTGGTAAAATGGGAGCAAAATGTGGGACAAAATTTGGTTCTTAAAAAATCCAGTCTTAGTGGAACAGGTCAGACTGGAAGACTTCCCAAGACTGTATTGCCCTGAGTTACTCTTTTAAACCTTAAACCAAAAGTATTCTATAAGGTCGTATTTTAGCTGATTTACAGATTGGATCATAAAATAAACTTTATCACCCTATGCGCCTTTAAAAACTCATCTATATGAAACCAAATGATCAATATTTATTTTAAGGCAAAGACAAGAAGGCAAGTGAGCAGCAAAACTAGATTGCTGAAAACAAAACCACCAGAACAGAAATAATGAGAAACTTGACACACTGTGAAAAATATAACCAATGTCACTGAACAACTTGTATAGAAATAGTTAAATGGGAACCTAGCTTGCTTTTTAAATGGATCAAAAACACAATGAAATATTATTTATATTAGAAAAGTGACAGCCTTGAAAAACATTTGGAGCAGTTCAAATCTGCACACAGGGTCTTCTATGGGTCAGAATCAACTCCATGGGAACTACCAAAAGCTCTAGGGGAATGGCTCAGGGAAGAAGTTTCAAACAATTTGTAAGTTTTAAATTCATCATATGGCTTAAATATGTTTGGTATCTCAGAGCAGATGATGATAGAGAAGAGGAAGCAAAATAATTTTTGTTAATTTTGAGCTTAGGATTCATTCTTCAGCTACGTATTTATAAAAATGGTGTGATCTAACCATTGACCTCCTGTAACTTCACAAGGGGAAGGAAGATCATTATCTGCATCAACAGCCCAAGGCTGATTCCTATGAGACAGATCACACATTCCTCTACCCTGCTACCTTTTATCCAATTCTAACACCAACTGCCCCTCCCACAGCACTCTCTACTTATCTGCTGGGTTCCATAATTCATTGTAGTGGCCACACAGAACTCACAGGCAGTACTCATGATTACAGGATTTATTTAGGGGGAAAAAAAACTCACTGCCTTGGCATCAGAGCCAACTCATAACGACCCCTTTTGGTTTTCTAAGGCAGTCTCATTATGGAAGTAGATTGCCCAACCTTCCTTCCAAGGAGTAGCTGGTAGGTTTGAACCACCAGCCTTCTGGTTAGCAGTCAAGTGCCTTAGGCACTACACCACCAGAGCTCCTTTCTTTGGAAATATCAGATAACAATTCGGGATTAGAAATGAGTCAAGATCCAAGCTGTGCTATGTACACATAATGGAATGCTATGCAGCACTAAAGAATAATGTAGAGTCTGCAAAACACTGCATAATATGGATGTACTTGGAGGACATTATGCTGAGTGAAATAAGTTAATCACAGAAGGACAAATGTAGGATTAGTTCGTTGTGGAGGGTCAAGGAAAGGTTTATATATGGATAGAAACTTTCTTTGTTGGTTGCCGGGGCTGAGAGGGGTGGGGAGGGAACACTGCAAAAAAAAAATAATAATAATAATGCATTGACCCATGCCACTTTAGTTTTGTGTATTTCACTATACATAAATTATATTTAAATAAAATGCATTTTTAAAAAAATGAGTCAAGATACAGTTCTTCCATCAGGGCAGTCTCTTCTCAGCAGTGCCCACAGGCATGCCTCTCTCTGGCCCTCAGTTTGTCAGCCCCTGAGCCCCTTGGCCTTTGTCCTACTCAGGCACTTGTTACAAAGCTCTTAGCTCTGCTAATAGGTGTCCTGAGAGGCACCCTACTTCACCAGCAAGCCTTGGCCTGAAGGCTCTCAGCTTTCTCATTCTGTGGTCTGGGAAGCTCACTGCTCTGTCTCCTGCCAGTCTCTTGGTTCTGCTGCCACCATTTCTCTGCTATTTCTCATTTCTCCCCTTCTCCAGTGTCACAGCTCTATCTCCTGCTAACGGTTCAGCACTGGGCTTCCAGGTCCAAAGGATGCACTCCTTTCCTGGCTCTCACTTCTTGATGGTAGTGAGCTATTCCACCCTGCCCCCACTCTAGAATTGGCCCTCTTTTGAGCCTAGCAGGATTGTAAAATTGATCAGTCCTACATTAGAGTTCCATATACCTTATTTGTATGGTCCCACCCCTACAACGGTGCCAAGCCCCTTATTTATTAGCAATCTATCTAATTCCCTTGGTGCTATGTACATAATTTACATTACTAGCAAGGTATCCAGTACCCTTGGTGTGCCACAGGCACCTCACATTTGCGTAGTACCACCCATTCACTTGGTGGGAGTCATAAAGACTACTGATAAAAGGGCTATACCAATCAATTAACCACACCAGAATATTATACCTTGGTCTTGGAAGTAACCAAGTAAATTTATATAGTCTCCACCTTCTTGTTTTATTGCTTGAGACTTATAACATTAAACCAAAAGTTAGAAGTGTTACTAGTCCTAGGAAAGGAGTAGTATGATCATTCTTAATAGGGGACCTAATTTAATAGGGTGATAACCTTGCTATAAGCAAAAGATAACCAAATCATTGGACCACTAAAATAATAAGGATTATGGAAGATCATTTAGTTCCTATACAGGCTTTCTATATTAGTTTATACAGATTTTTTTCATCTGTTTTAATTTTAAAGCCTTCCCCAGGAAGAGAGTTTCACTTTTAGAAAAAGTACTAAACTGAAAATATCAGTTATAATTAAAGCTGTTTTTTCAATACTTTGTTATTAAGTGCTTTAGATGGTAGTGAGTTGTTTTTTGTTTAATTGGACCTTAACTTTTAAAGTAATGAACTATTTTTTTCTGTTTCCCATCTCACAAAGTGAGAATTTTTTTTTCTGTTCCATCTGCGTAATACTGGGAAAATATGAGCCAATTTTTATTTTATTATGCTAACTGCAATGTAACTTATTCAGAAAAATTAAAGATAAACTTATCTGTGAAAGATAGCTGTGGGTGGTATTATAATGTTTTATCTCGTACAAAATAGAGCCATATTTTTTGTTTCTTTTACTTTGTAAAAAACATTCCTTTAACTAGGTTTATTCAACTTTCATCTGTGCCATTTGTTTGTTTCTTTAGTGAATGGAGTTCCCTCTCGAAGTCCAAGATTGGGTGCTTCTATGGATGACCCTGTGGATAGTCTGCTACAGCGGATAGTACAGCATGAGGACCAAGAGCCTGTGGAGAAAAATATTGATGGTGTGATTTCCACTGCTTCTGTACCACCTTCCTCCAGTCCAGGCCATAGTCATAACAAGGAGCGAATCCTGGGAAAATCAGACAGCCTTCTAGTGCCTACAATCCCCAGTGACTCTTGCAGTAATAATAACATCTCACTCATTTCTGAAAAGATGCCAAGCAGCTGTTCCCCCCTTCATATCAAGAGAAGTGTAGTGGAAGCTATGCAGCGCCAAGCTCGGAAAATGTGCAATTACGACAAAATCTTGGCCACCAAGAAAAACCTGGACCATGTCAATAAAATTTTAAAAGCCAAAAAACTTCAAAGACAGGCCAGGACAGGGAATAATTTTGTGAAACGCAGACCAGGTCGACCTCGGAAATGTCCCCTCCAGGCTGTGGTATCAATGCAAGCATTCCAGGCAGCCCAATTTGTCAGCCCAGAATTGAGTGAAGAAGGAGGGGCATTGCACCTAGGTCCTGATACAGTTACAGATGTCATTGAGGCTGTTGTTCAGAGTGTAAATCTGAATCCAGAAGATAAGAAAGGGTTGAAGAGGAAAAGTTGGCTGTTAGAAGAACAGTCCAGAAAAAAGCAGAAGCCATTACTAGAGGAAGAACAAGAGAATAATAAAAGGTAATTACTGAGTAGAGGAAATGAGCTTCATACAACTGTACCATGTTGATGTGTAGGTTAACTTTTGAATTAATCTTACACCCTTTCCCTTTTTACTGTATATATGTACTTTTCTCTGATCTTTAAAAAAAAAAAAAATTTACTTATTTATGGCTTTTCCCGATTATAAATAATTAAGAAGCAAGGGAGATGCCACAATCTAGTTCAGTCTCCTTACTTTACAGGTGAGGAAATTAACACTTAGAGAGATTATGTGCTTCCTCCCATATAGAGCTATATAGCTGGAATTGTTTTTACTATCACACTATATCTGTGCATTCAACTTTCTATCCTATCATCAAATACATTTTAAATCCAATTTTTTTCTCAGCTTTTAAATATTTCAGCATATTTATTTTCTTCATAGTTTTAATATTTATGTTTTAATATTTTTCAAAATAAAAAATTGCCTAAAGACCATTTAATCCTTTGATGTGTGTCCATTAGATTCTTTTCCTTAAGGTAGACTGATAATAGTGTAAATGGCTTTTCTTTTACTGATGGTCAGTCTCACTCACATTGTAACCTCATTCATAGAGAAATAGAAATTAAAACTGCAATGAGATGAATTCCTGTAAGTAGAATTAATGAGCCAAAGGCTAAGTATGTTTTAAGACTTTTGATATATGTTGTTAATTTCCCCTCTTGAAAAGTACACCAGTTTACACTTCTGCTGAAATTATACAAAAATAATTGTATAGTATTTCCCTCAACTCTTACATGCTCTGGATATACTCAATTTCTTTATATCTTTCCCAGTCTTATATGGGTAAAATATATTTCCTAAATGTTATAATTACACTCATATATTAGAGAAGATTGGCATTTGTTTATATTGCTTATCATTTTTTCCTGTTATTTTTTAATTGTTCATTATACGTAGAATATTAACCCTTAGTGTTTGTATTGTAATATTTACGTTGTTTATTATCTCTTGTCATATGTCAAAAAGCAGTTAAATATATCAGGCTTTTTCTTTATGCCTTTGTAAATCTGCATAAAGAGTCTTTTCAGGCTCTAAGATTATAAAATAACCACTTAATTCTTTCCTAAAGAACTTAAGGGAATTTAAAATTTCAAGTGTAGTACCTGCTTATTCAAATAAATTATCTGTATACTCATTCAAAAACTAAAATTTCTCTTCATATGACCACCATTTCCTGTCTAATCTCTTCTTCTGTCCATAGGTAAGATTGGTAACCATATACTGATCATCATTTTATACAGTTTCTTACATTTTTTTTTTTTACAAGTACGTGAATATGCAACGTGTCGTTTTATATAAGTGAAAACATACTACATATTTAATATTGTAATTTAACTATTTCTCTTGATATATCTGGGAGACCTTTTGGTCACATATATAGAAATACCTTGAAAGAATGGTAATCTATGATAAAAATATCTCATAATTTAATTATTCTCCTTTGATGTAGTGCATCTTGCTTTTTATTTTTAGCTTTTGCTCTTTAAATCACTTGAAATTTACTTTTGTATAAAATATGGTATGTTTTCTTCCCAAATATTTAATTGGTAGCTTACCAGCATTTATTGATTGATTTATCTTTACCCTACTTACTTGAAATGACACCTTTATCATATTCTTTTAAATCTTTGAGACTTAGGGCCATTTAAAAAGTAGTTTTATATAGAAGTTCTGGTAAGATGGCAGAATAGGCAGACAAACTACACAGACCGTCTTCAGCAAAGACAAGGGGAACCAATTAACATAGATACAGAAGATAATCCTGGAGGCCTGAGCTTTGAAAGGAAGGATACAGAAGTGGACTAAACTCCAACTAGTAGAACAACCTGCATGAGAACACCAGAAAAGGAAATCTACGGACTGGCAGTCTGTCAGCGATCCTGATGGCACAGACAACTTGGATATTGCCAAGTGGTGTTGGGACCTAAGAATTAACCTAAAAATCAGTCCTGCTAACCAGGGGCTGCATGGAAGACTGCACTGGTGGCTGGTAAATAAAAGAGGAAACAGCAAAAAGGGAGACAGGCTGAGCTGTGCACTTTTGACAGTCTAGTGTACACAGCCATTTTGAATATTTACAAGTGGTTCGACCATTTTGGATATTTAAAGCTACAGTGTTCTCTCAGATTCCAGGGACCTAAGAATAGCCTTCACTTGCTGGGGATCACAAGGACATTCGGACACAAACAACTAGAGAGTTAACAGAGATCTAAATACAATGTCACAATGTCTCAGAGACAAAAAGACCATCACGGTCCACACAAAGAAGCAATATAAAGTGGTAGAAGCAAGACAGTAGAATACAGACCCAGAACACATCCCTGAGAAAGAGGCAGCATTGGAACTCTCTGATAAGGAATTCAAAAGAATTATACTTAGATATCTTCAAAGGATTGAGAGTCAGAGCAAGGAAAGCACTGACAAAATAAAAGAAAACACAAACAAAACCTTAGAACAATTTCAGAAGAAAGTACAAGAGCATAATGACAATATAAATGAAACATTAGAAACAATACAAAATCTACAGATAGAATTCCAGAAGATTAATACTAAATTTTCAGAAACGGATAACACGTTGAAAGGGCAAAGAGGTAGAATCAAATCAATGGAAGACAGAACTAATGATGTTGAAGACAAATACCTGAATACTTCTTTAGAAAAAGATCAGTCAGAACAAAGATCAAAACAAAATGAGGAAAGCCTATGGTTCATTTGGGATGCCATCAAGAGGAATAACCTACATGTAATTGGAATTCCAGAACAGGAAGAGAAAAAGAAAACCACTGAATAAATTGTCCAAGATTTATTGGAAGAGAACTTCCCTGATATGATTAAAGATGGGAATATATCCATTTAGGAAGTCCAGCAAATGCCAAACATTATAGAACCCAAAAGAAAATCACCAAGACATCATGAAGCTCATCAAAACCAAAGCCAAAGAAAGAATCATGAAAGCAGCACCAGAAGAACTAATAGTTACCTGCAAAGGACAACAATAAGAATAAGCTCTGATTTCTCCGCAAAAACCATGCAAGCGAGAAGGCAATGGCATGGTATTTATAAAACCCTGAAAGAGAGAACTTTCCAATGAATTATACACCCAGCAAAATTGTCCCTCAGATATGATGGTGAAATTAGATTTCCAGATATGCAGAAATTAAGGAAATTTGTTAAAACCAGACCAATCTTAAAAGAGATACTAAAGGGTATCCTTTGAACAGAGAACCAATAATAGCAACCAGCAACCAACTATTAATGCACAATATGACATAACCCAGAAAACAACAAATCTATGGACATATCCAAAGTAAAATAACCTTACAAGTTTGTAAACAGGGAACAGAGGCATCAGTTGGCAAATGAGGACAACTATAAACCAAAACGATGGGAAAAAAAATAATGTCGTTACAGAACTTCTAAATGGTGGGGAAGTCAAGAGAGTTACAAGATAGAATGGACTGTTCTAAACTTGGGGAGAAAATTATAAATCACAGGGTAACTCCCCCAAAAAAATAATAAACCTTCACATTACAATAAAAAAGAGAACAAGCACAACTATTCAGCAAATACTAAAACAACACCAACAAAGGAAATGATAGCATGACTCATAAACATAATGAGCTCAGCACAGAAAATTATATGGAATAAAGAAACCAAGAACACCATGAAAAACACATTAACAGAATGACAGCAACCAGTTCATACTTGTCGATAATTACACTGAATGTCAATTGATTAAATCCGCCACTCAAAAGATGGAGAGTTGCAGACTGGGTAAGAAAACATACGCCATCAATATGCTGTCTACAAAAGACACACCTTAGAGACAAGGACAAAAATAAACTAAAAATCAAAAGTTGGTAAAAGATATATCAAGCAAATGGCAATCAAAAAAGAGCCAGACCAAGAGGGACCGAGTTGTTGAACCTGTGAGCTTGGGACCATAGTCACGGGGGACATCAAGCTCATTGGCATAGCATACTACACAAAACATTGTTCCACCTCCTACTTTGGCGAGTAGCAACTGGGATCGTAAAAGCTAGCAAGCTGCCATCTAGATGCAACGATGGGTCTCTCCTCGACAAGAGCAAAGAAGAA
>NW_006921804.1:2533345-2537259 GCF_000298275.1 Orycteropus afer afer
ATAGAGCCTGGTGGAACCACTGAGACTATGGCCCCTAGCTGCCCTTCAGGTCTGGAATTGAACCCACACCCATGGTTTCCAGCCAAACAAAAGACAGGCATATGAGTTGAACATTTACCTCAGGTAGATACACTCCTTGCAGAGAACAATGATGGGAGAAAGAAGGACTGCTTAATCACAGGGAGACAGCTCAGGGGGCAGGAGTGCATGGAGGTAGGGACACAGGGAAGAGGTAACTGTGGGGAGGAAGTAAGGGGAGAGCTGTTGCATTGTGGTAAACTGGTCAATGTCATCAGACAAAGTGGATGTGAACTGCTGTATGGAAAGTGAATCTGCTCTGTAAATCTTCACCCAAATCACAATAGAAAAGAAAAAAAGAGCGAGAGTGGTAATATTAATTCCTGATCAAGTTGATGGTAAGACAACAACCGCCATAAGAGATGAGGATGGACATCATATAATGATTAAAGGATCAATTGAACAAGAAGATATAACCATAATAAATATCTATGGACCCAGTGACAGAGCCCCAAAATACATAAATCAGACATTAACAGAATTGAAAAGACGAAATAGATGACCCCACAGTCATAGTAGGAGACTTTAATACACCACTTTCATTGAAAGTTTGAACAGCTGGAAAGAAACTCAACAAATACACAGAAAAGCCAAACAATACAATCCACTTGATGTTATAGACATCTACAGAGCACTTCACACAACAACAGCACAATACAAATTCTTTTCCAGTACACATGGAACATTCTCCAGGATCGACCAAATGTTAGGCCATAAGGCAATCCTTAATAAATCTAAAGACACTGAAGTACTGCAAAACATCTTCTCCTATCACAGTGCTATCAAATTAGAAAACAGTAGGAAGATCAACAGAAAAAAGAGCAAACACATGGAAACTGAGTAACACCCTCCTTAAGAAACACTGGGTAAGAGAAGAAATAAAAAATGAAATTCAAAAATCCCTTGAATCAAACGAGAATGAAAACACAACCTACCAAAAATCTCTTTGACACAGCCAAAGCAGTGACCAGAGGCCAATTTATAGCAATAAGTGCACACATCAAAAAATAATCACTTTAAAAATTAATACTTTAAAGCAACATCTCCAACAATTAGAAAAAGAGCAGTAGGAAAAGTTTACAATCACCAAAAGAGAGGAAATAGTAACGATTTGAGCAGAAATTAATGAAACAGAAACTGTTGTTGTTATGTGTCGTCGAGTCAGACCCGACTCATAGTGAACCCCCCTTAGGTTTCTAAGACAGTATCACTACAGAAGTCGATTCCCCAACTTTCCTTTGGAGGATTGGCTGCTGGGTTTGATTGAACTGCCAGCCTTCTGGTTAGCAGTCAGATGTCTTAGGCACTATGCTACTAGAGCTTCTTTAAACAGAAACTAGACAATAGAAAAAATCAACAGTACTAGAAGTTGGTTTTTTGAAAAGATTAACAAAACTGACAAACCACTGGCAAACTTAGTAAAGGAAAAGAGGGAGAGAATATAACACGAATAAGAAACGAAATAGCATCACAACAGAACTAACTGAAATAAAAGGATAATATCAGGATACTATGAAGAACTGTCCTTCAACAAATTTGAAAATCTGGAAGAAATGGTCAGATTTCTAGAAACAAACTACTTACCTAAACATAGACTGAGGTGGAAAATTTGAACAGAGCCATAACAAGAGAAGAAATTGAGCAGGTCATAAAAAAATTACCAACCAAAAAAAGTCCTGCCCGAGACGATTTCACCAGAGAATTCTACCGAACATTCAGAGAAGAACTGACACCAATCCTACTCAAAACTCTTCCAAAACATAGAAAAGGATGGAATCCTCCCAAATTCATTTCATGAAGCAAACGTAGCCTTGCTACAAAAACCAGGCAAAGACATCACTAAAAAAGAAAACTACAGACCATTATCGCTCTTGAATATAGATGCAGAAATCTTCAACAAAATCCTAGCCAATGGACTCCAACAACACGTCAAGAAAATAATTCGTTATGACCAAGTGGAATTCATATCAGGTATGCAAAGATGCTTCAACATTAGAACAACAATCAACGTAATCCATCACATAAGTGAAATAAAGGAAAAGGATCACATGATCAGATCTGTATATGGAAAAAAGGCATTTGATAAAATCCAACACCCATTCCTGATTTAAAAAAAAAAAAAAAAAAATCTCAGGAAAATAGGAATAGAAGGGACATTTCTCAACATAATAAAGGACATATATGCAAAACCAACTGCCAGCATTAGTCTCAATGGAGAGAGACTGGAACCATTCTCCTTGTGAACAGGAACCAAACAAGGATGCCCACTATCACCAGGTCTGGTCAACATCGTATTGGAAGTCCTAGCCAGGATAATAAGGCAAGAAAGGAAAATCAATGGTATCTATATTGGTAGGGAAGAAGTAGAACTATCCCTGTTTGCTGATAATATGATCCTATACTTAGAAAATCCGAGAGACTGTAAAATATCTACTGGAACTAATTGAGATGTTTAACATAGTGGCAGGATACAAGATCAACATCCAAAAATCAGTTGGATTCCTCTACACCAGCAAAGAGAATGCTGAAAAAAAAATCAATACTATTTACATTAGGTATGAAAAAATAAAGTAATTGGAAAAATATCTTACCAGGGACATAAAAGACCTGTACAAAGAAGATTATAAAAGACTACTTGAAGAAACCATTAGAGATCTACGGAAATGGAAGAACATACCATGCTCGTGGATAAGAAGATTGAACGTTGTGAAAATGTAAGTGCTACCTAAAGCGTTCTATACATTCAGTGCAATCCCAATCCAGATCCCATCAACATATTTTAAGGATATGGAAAAACCAATCATTAACTTGCTATGGAAAGAAAAGAGACCTTGGATCCTTGATAGAGTGAAAGAACAA
The DNA here is from genome assembly GCF_000298275.1 of Orycteropus afer afer. Lineage (NCBI taxonomy): Eukaryota > Metazoa > Chordata > Mammalia > Tubulidentata > Orycteropodidae > Orycteropus > Orycteropus afer. The sequence goes on from NW_006921804.1 coordinate 2,536,283, forward strand.
TGTGGAACAAAACTCAAAATAATTAAAAAAAAAAAAAAAGAGGGACCAGGTTTGCTGGTCTTTTGGAGCCTGATGGAAGCACTGAGACTATGGCCCCTAGCTACCTTTCAGGTCTGGAATTAAACCCACTCCTGTGGCTTGCAGCTAAACAAAAGAGAGGCATATGAGCTGAACATTTCCATTAGGTAGATAAGACTCCTTGGAGAGATCAATCATGGGAGAATAGAAGGACTATGTATGCACAGGGAGACAGGTCAGGGGGCAGGATGACATGGGAGGGAAGGACACAGGAAAGGGGTAACTATGGGGAGGAAGTGGGAGGGGAGCTGTTGAATTGTGGGGAAATTGCAGTCAATGTCATGAGACAGTGTATGTGACCTGCTATATGGAAAGTGAATTTGTTCTGTACACTTTCACCCAAATCACAATAAAAATTTTTTTAAAACAAGTTGTTGTTATGTGCCATCAAGTTGGACTCGCCTCATAGCAACCCCTCCTTGGGTTTCTGAGGCTGTATCACTGCAGAAGTAGATTGCCCTATCTTCTTCTGAGGAGTGACTGGTGGGTTTGAACTGCTAGCCTGGTTTTTAAAAGTATATATATTTATATTGTCTTCTATCAATTCTGGCATTATTGTCATTAAGTTTTAATTACTGAAATATTCCTTAATTAGAAAATTAAAATTTTGTTTTAAAATGTGATATAGTTTACCACCTTTCTAATTTCATGTTTTCAAATTATAACCAGTCTTATACTCTTACAGGTAAACTGTTGGAATTTGTTTTATTAAACTGTAGAACATGTCCTATTCTAATTCTAATGGACATTATTCTAAAGATATCAAATTAATAATTGGGAAATTTACATTATACCATTTCGAATCTTTTCAAGCAGATATATAGGAAACGTCTTTACTGAGTAAGGTCTGTGCTAGTGAGCATTTCTGAGGACATTATTAAATTTGTATTTCCTACACT
>NW_006921804.1:2537379-2553766 GCF_000298275.1 Orycteropus afer afer
CTACTTCCGTAGTGATACTGCCTCGGAAACCCAAGGAGGGGTCGCTATGAGTCGGGGCCGACTCGATGGCACATAACAACAACAACACTCTTGATTAGATACTTTTCTCCTTTGGGGTATTTTATAGATGTGTGTACACATCTATGTGTGTACACATCTATAAAATATGTATATGTATATGAACTGGGTCCTCACTTACCAACATGGTTAGGTTCCAAAGAACAGGTTATTATACCAAAATTGGGGATAACCACATGAGATCATAAAATGGAAGATAATTACATCATTATATATAATTAGTTATTTCTAACAAAAAATAATTATTAAAAAGAATTATTAAGGCTTACTGGGTTGTTTTTGTTTTTGTTTTTGTTTTTGTTTTTTTTAGATTAGCCAGCTGGTTTGTGATTAGTGAGTTGTATATTCAAATGGCAGAATGCTTGGATGAAGAAAGTTGCACGACAGGATGACCTTGGCTTCCCACAGGGAGAATGCATTCTACCTTCAGTGTAGTAAGAAAGTATCAGTTTGAGACATCTTGGCCATGATTTACTGAGCATTCACTTTAGTAATAATCACCTTAAAAATGTGCTTTGGTCACTGCCAGCTACCCAGAAGGAGTGAGTAGTTGAAGCTGTGGGCTTGGGACCATAGTCACAGGGGACATCAAGCTCAATTGGCATAACATACTACACAAAACATTGTTCTACCTACTACAGTGGCAAGTAGCAACTGGGATCTTAAAAGCTTGCAAGCTTGCATCAAGATGCAGTGATAGGTCTCTCCTCATCCAGAGCAAAGAAGAGTGGAGGAAAACCAAAGATTTGTGGAAACAATTAGTCCTAGAAACTGGTACACCATGCGATCTGCAGCCTATATGATATGAGGCCAGAAGAACTAGATGGTGCCCGGCTACTACTGTCAACCACTTGGAAGGGGATCTATGTAGGAGATCCTGGATAGAGAGGGAGAACAATGTGGAACAAAACTCAAAATCATTTGGAAAAAAAAGGGGGGGTGGGGATGAGGTTTGCTGGTCTGATAGAGCCTGGTGGAACCACTGAGACTATGACCCCTAGCTGCCCTTCAGGTCTGGAATTAAATCCACACCTGTGTCATCCAGCCAAACAAAAGACAGGCATATGAGTTGAACATTTACCTGAAGAAGATACATTCCTTGGAGAGAACAATCATGGGAGAAAGAAGGGCTGTGTATGCACAGGAAAACAGCTCAGGGTAGGAGTGCATGGAGGCATGGACATAGGGAAGAGGTAACTATGGGGAGGAAGTGGGAGGGGAGCTGTTGCATTGGGATAAATTGTAGTCAGTGTCATGAGACAAAATGTTGTGAACTGCTGTATGGAAAGTGAATTTGCTCTGTAAACTTTCACCCAAATCACAATAAAAAATAAAAATTAAATTAAAAAAATGTGCTTTAATGAAAAGACTTTAGTTCAGATTAGTGTCTGTCTGAGAAAATTATAATATCACAGTTAGCAATATTAAACATTGATCATTTCTGCCCTTAGGAGGGTATGTGGCAAAGAACATGCATGACACAGTTAGTCCCAGAGACAACAGTAGTTTTCACTTTCTCTAACTGTAGTCTATTGTGTTGTTTTGGGTCTTCAAGTTGATTGCAATTGATAGTGACCCTATGTGACAGAGTAGAATTGTCCCATAGGGTTTCCTAGGCTATAAATCTTTACAGGAACAGGCTGCCACATCTTTCTCCCATGGAGCAGCTGGTGCATTGAAATTGCCAAACTTTCCTTTGGCAGCTGAACACTTAACCAGGTGTTTGTTCATTTATTTATTCAGTAATTATTTCTTGCAAGCTTACTATATTCCATGTGCTGGAGATAGTGGTTAAACACTTTCCTTCTTGGACCTTAAATTCTAAGTGTTATTATGAAGACTTACTTAAGCTTTTAAGAACATATAATAGTGGAAATTGACTTAGTTTCCTTGAGGTAGTAATGACTAAGCTAAAATCTGAAGAATAGGTTTACCTGTTTAAATTTAGAGAAGCAATGCTAATGCAAATACACTAGGCTAATGTTCTGGTTACCTAGTGCCGCTCTGACAGGAATACACCACAAATGGGATGGGCTTAACAAACAGTCCTATCTCTTAGAGTTTGGAGGCTTTAAATCCAAGTTCAAAGTGCCAGGCTCTAGGGGCTGGGTGAAAGCCCCTCAACCTTGGGCTTCAGCTCTGCCTCCTGCTCCTGGCCCACTGGAGCTAGAGGCTTTTCCTTATTCAGACAGGTGCTGGCTGCTGAGGCTGAGAAGCTCCAAGGTTGACAAAATAAAAAGGCACAGTCCCAATGTTACCAAACCACACGGCAGACCATTAACTCAAGTCTATTGTAAGTCCCAAGGTTGGGCAGAGCATGGCAGGCTGCTGAGCAACGACACAGCTACATGCAGAGTCCATGTGTGCCATAGGCTAGAGACCATTCCCAGTGTTTCTCCTTATATGCAGGAAGCAGACCACATACCAAAGGCTTGTGGTATATCTCACCGTGGAGTTGATTGCCAGTCTCCTCATGGGGATTAACTACCAACAGCTGCCCAGCCACTCAACCAGGCCCAGCCAAATTGACACACAAACCAAACTACCACAGCTAATGAATGTGGAAAAGGCATGGCAAGTTTGGGGAATTGAAGAAAGTTTTTGTGGCTAGAACAGAGTGAATTGGAGTACTATATTAAAGTCTACAGAGGAGGTTGTAGGGACCAGGTCTTGCAGGTGTCATTGTATGCAATGTTGAAGATTTTGGTCACTATTTGTTAAATAATGATAGACCAGAAGGCAAAAGAATATTTTATCTCATTTTTAACTTTTTATTGTGATTTGGGTGAAAGTTTACAAAGGAAATTCATTTTCCATTCAACACATTTTGTTTCATAACATTGATTGCAAGCCCTACAATGTAACAGTGCTTTTCCCCTTCTCTGTAGTTACCTTTTCTCTGTGTCCTCCTTTCTTATACATTCCTGCCTTCTGTGCTTCCTCCCTGTGCACATGCTGCCCTTCCAGTCTCCCAAGGTTAATTGTTCTATAGAGTGCACCTCTCTGGTGTAGTTGTTTATCTCGTAGGCCTTTCTGTTGTTTGGGTAAAAGTTAAGCCATGGGAGTGATTTAAATTCCGGGCCTGAAGGGTGACTAGGTCCATAGTCTCAGTTTTAATCAGTCTCTGTAAGACCAGGAAACCTGGTCTTTTTTATGATTTTAAGTTTTATTCCACGTTTTTCTCCCACACTATCCAGAACACCAAAGTGAGTTCTTCACATGTAAAGGAAGGGACACTAAACAGCAGGAAAAATCCAGTTTTGATCCTTTTCCAAGTAGTTGGCAGTAGCAGCCAAATACCATCTAGTTCTTCTAGTCTCAGCATCATGTAGGCTGATGATCCCTTGGTCACCTAGTCTCCTTGGAATAATTGTTTCCATGCATCTTTGATTTTCTTCACTCTTCCTTGCTTTAGACAAGGAGAAACCAAATGTTGCATCTTAGATAGCCACTCACAAGCTTTTAAGACCCCAGTAGCTTACTCACCAATGTTGGATATAGGATAATGTTTTTCTGTACTATGTTACAGCCATTTGAGCTTGATGTCCCCTGCAGCTGTGGTCCTGAGCCTGAAGGCCCAGTAGCTGACTCTCTGAAGGTGTTTGGAGGTGGCTAAGAAGATATCATAACTTTGCTCCATGTTCTCTGTATTATATATATTGACATTTTTAAAACACATGTAAATATGCATATAGAAGTATCGTCTGCCAGAACTATATATGGTCATGAGTATATTTCCATTCACCTACCCATACATGATCGTTTTTCCTGTCTACCTATGTATCCACCCGTAGATTAAGGTTTGTTATGACTGATAATGCAGCATTGTGTATGTAATAGTACTTACCATTCTTGTCTGTACCTCTTATGCACCTCTCTGTGTCTTCCTTTTCCTTAGTGATATTGTATATTGTACTGGTTACTTGCTTTTGCTATATTGCATTTCCCTTCACCCAAATTAATACATGTCTGTTACCAGTTTTCCCTCTCCTTCCCTCCCATTCCTAGTAACCAACAAAGAAAGTTTCCTTCCATGTATAAATGTTTTTTTAAATTTTTACAATAGCAGACTCATACAATATTTGTCCTTCTGTGATTGACTTATTTCACTCAGCATATTGTCCTCCAAATCACCCATGTTATAGGACGTGTCATTGATTCTTCATTATTCTTTAATGTTGCATATTATTCCATTGTATGTATGTACCATAGTTTGCTTATCCATTTGTCCACTGACGGGCAGTTAGGTTGTTCCATCTCTTTGCTATTGAGAATAGTGCTGCAATAAACATGGGTATGCATATATCTATTCATATTCCAGCTCTCACTTCATTAGGTTATATTCTTAATAGTGGGATTGCTGCATCAAATGGTATTTCTGTTTCCAGCCTTATTAGAAGTGTCATACCATTTTCCAGAGTAGTGATTACATTTTACAGTCCCAGCAGCAGTACATGAGGGTCTCTCCACAACCTCGCTGGCGCTTGTTGTTTTTTGTCTTCTTGTACTTTACTATTACTGGTGGAGTGAGATGGTATATCATTTTTGTTTTGATTTGCATCTCTCTAATAGTTAATGATTGTGAGCATTTCTTCATGTTTGTTTCATGCTTGAATATCTTCTTTGGTGAAGTGACTGCCCATTTTTTAACTGGATTATTTGTATTTTTTATGTTAAGGTGTTGAAATTTTCTATACATTTTAGAGATAAGTTTCTTGTCAGATACGTCATTGCCAAATATTTTTTCCCAATCTATAGGTTCTCTTTTTACTCTTTTTTAAATTTTTTTATTATGATTTAAATGCAAATTGACAAAGCAGATTCATTTTACTCTCAAAAGTTCATGCACATTTGGTTTCACGGCCCTGATTACAGTCCGTAACCATTAAAAGCCCTCCTCCCATCTCATCCCAGTGACTAACCCTTCCCTGTGCACTTCTTATGTATGTATTCCTTTCTGTCCAGCTTTCCCTCTGTGTGAATTCTGCCCTTGTGATGTCTCATGGTTGACTAATCTAAAGGATGCATCTCCCTGGGGTAGGTATTCTGCTTGTAGGTCTTTCTGCTGTTGGGCTGGGAGTTAATCCATGGAAATGAGTCCATTTCCAGGCCTGAAGGATAACCCAAAGTCATAGTCTCAGGTGTCCACCAGCCTCTATCTGACCACTAACTAATTCTGATCATTTTTGTGGTTTTTTATTTTGTTCCACATTTTTCTTTCCCCTCTATCCTGGATCTCTAATTTTGATCTTTTGGGAAGTCTTTTGATGAATATAAGAATTTAATTTTTAGAAGATCTCGGTCATCTAGTATGCCTTCCCTGTTTGTGTAATTTTAGTTACGTTTGATAGTCTATTCCATAAATTCCGGACACTAAGTTTTCCCCTGTTTTTTTCTTTGGTGATCTTTATACTTTCAAGTTTTTCACTTAGGTCTTGATCCACCTAGAGTTAGGTATTGTATATGTTATGGGGTGTGGATCTTGTTTCATTTTTCTGAAAATGGATATCCAGTTTTGCCAGCACCATTTGTTAAAGAGACAGTCACTTTGATGTTTAATGGCTTTCATCCCTTTTTCAAAGATGAGCTGGATGGATCTATTTCTGAATTCTCAGTTCTGTTCTGCTGGTCTGTGTGTCTGTGTTAGTTGTACACTATGACAATAGTACTAATACCAAGCTGTTTTGACTACTGTGGCTGTATATTAGATTTTAAGAAGGGAAAGTATGAGACCTCTCTCCTGCTTTGTTCTTCTTCTTAAGTATTGCATTGCTTATCCAAGATCTCTTTCCTTTCCATATAAAATTAGTGTTTGGTGTTTCATCCCCTTAAGGAATGTTGATGGAATCTGGATCAGGATTGCATTGAATATGTAGATTACTTTGGGGGTACTATTGACATTTTCACAATGTTCAGTCTTCCTGTCCATGACCATGGTATGTTCTTCTAGATGTAGATGTTGTATAGGTAGTGTTTTATAGTTTTCTTTGTATAGGTCTTTTGTGCCCCTGGTAAGTTTTGTTCTGAAGTATTTTATCTTTCTGACAGCTGTTGTAAATGATACTGTATTCCTTATTTCCTGTTCAGAGATTTCTGTGTTTATGTAGAGGACTCCAACTGATTTTGGTGTGTCAATATTGTATCCTCCCTGTCTTAGGCTGACAGAGAAGCAAACCCAGTGAAGCTCATATTTCCTATATGTATGTATGTAAATATGTTTATGTATAAGTGACTCGTCTATCAGTTTGTCCTACTGTGGTGGCTTGCATGTTGCTGTGAGGCTGGGCTATGCCACTGGTATTTCAGATACCATGGTAAACAGGTTTCAGCAGAGCTTCCAGATTAAGACAGATTCAAAAGAAGGAAGAGGCATCCACTTCTCAAAGAATTGGCCAGTGAAAACCTTATGAATAGCAGTGAAACACTGTCTGATGTATTACTAGAAAACTTCATTAATAACCCTGAAACATTGTCTGATATAATGCCACAAGATAAGCACCTCCAATCAGAAGGCACTCATGATACCACTGAGCAAGAACTGTCTCCTCAAAGTAGAGCCAGCCTTAATGACATGGGTGGAGTACAGCTTTCAGGATCTCCATTTGCCGGTGAGGCATGACTCAAAATGAGATGAAACAGCTGCAAACATCCACTAATAATCAGAACATGGAATGTACAAAGTATGAATGTAGGAAAACTGGAAGTTGTCAAAAATGAAATAAAATGCATAAAGATTGAGATCCTAGGCAGTGGTGAGCTAAAGTGGACTAGTTTTGGCCATTTAGAATCAAAAAATCATATGATCTTCTACACCAGGAATGATAAATTGAAGAGAAATGGCATGGCAGTCATTGTCACAAAGAATGTTTCAAGGTGTATCCTGAAGTGCAATGCTGTCAGTGATAGAATGGTATCCATATGCCTACAAGGAAGACCAGTTCATACTACTATTATACAAATTTACATACCAACCACTAACGCCAAAGACAAGGAAATTGAAGATTTTTACCAACTTCTGCAGTCCAGAATTGACCAAACATGCAATGAAGATGTATTGATTGATGATTGGACTGTGAAACTTGGAAACAAAGAAGAATCACTGGTAGTTAGAAAATATGGCCTTGGTGATAGAAATGATGCCAGAGATCGCATGATAGACTTTTACAAGATCAGTGACTTATTCATTGCAAATACTTTTTCAACAACATAAATGGAAATGGCAGCTATGTGTGTGGACTTAGCCAGATGGAATGCACAGTTAGCAGATTGACTGCATTTGTGGAAAAAGGGAATTGAGAAGCTCAATGTCTTCAGCCAAAACAAGGGCAGGAGCTGACTGTGGAACAGACCATCGGTTGCTCATATGCAAGCTGACCTTGATTATATCCAACCTGAATTTAGAGACTATCTGAAGAATAGATTTGATGTGTTGAACACCAGTGACCGAAAACCAGATAGATTGTGGGATGACATCAGGAACATCACCCATGAAGAAAGCAAAAGGTCATTAAAAACACAGGAAAGGAAGAAAAGACCAAAATGGATGTCAGAAGAGACTCTGAAACTTGCTCTTCAATGGAGAGTAGCTAAAGCAAATGGAAGAAATGACAAGATGAAAAGAGCTGAACAGAAGATTTCAAAGAGCAGCTCAAGAAGACAAAGTCAATTAATTATTATAATGAAATGTGCAAAGACCTAGAGTTCGAGAGAAAAAAAAAAAGGGGAGAACACTGTGGGCATTTCTCAAGCTGAAAGAACTGAAAAAAATTCAAGCCTCAAGTTGCAAAATTGAAAGATTCTATGTGCAAAATATTGAATGATGCAGGAAGCATCCAAAGAAGATGGAAAGAATGCAGTCAGTGTACAAAAAAGAATTGGTCAACATTTATCTTTCAGGACTAACCAATGGTACCGCAGAAAGAAGTCAAAGCTTCACTGAAAGAATTGGCAAAAAAAATAAGCATGCAGGAATTGACAGCCATTTAAAGGAAAATATGCTTTATGACAGTATCAAAAATCTGATGAGCATAGTTAGAATCCCACAAGAAGTGAGATATGGAGCAGAAAAAATATTTGAAGAAATACTAGCTGAAAGTTTTCCAAGTTTGATAAATAACTCTGTTAGAGACCAGTGAAACCCCAGAGACTCTGGCTTCTAGTCACACTTCAGGCCTGGAATTGAACTCACTCTCAAGGCTTCCAGCAAAACATTAGACAGGCCTACGAGGTGAACAATTACACCAGGTAAGTACACACATTGTAACAGTCAGTCATGGGAGATCTGAAGTGGAGCAGCATTTGCACAGGAAGATAGCACAGAGGGCAGGAATGCATAGGAAAGCCAACACAGGACAAAATGACAGATGAGTGGTGGATCATTATGTATATATGCAGTCTTTTCTTTCTGGCTGCTTTCAACATGTTTCTGAGATTGATGTATGTTTTCTATCAGTAGCTTCCTCCATTTTACTACAAAGTAATATTCCATTATCTTTCTATACAATAAATTTTTAAAAGTCATTCTTATTGTTGGTTCTCTGGGCTGTTTCCATGTTGGAACTCTGGACAGTACAGCTGGAGTGAACATTTGTATGCTTTGTGCACACATATTTAAATATCTTTTGTGCAGATAATGAGAAAGTGGAATTGTTAGGCTGTATGATAAATGTATGCTTAATGTTTAAAAAAGTGGTGGTACAGTTTTCCAAAGTGTTTTGTTTTCCAAAGTTCTTTACAATGTTATATTTCCACCAGCCATGTATGAGAATTTCACTTACTCCATGTATTTATTAGCACTTCACTTTATCAGCATGTATTTATCAGCGTTCTTAATTTTAGCCATTCTTGTGCCTATATGTTATTTAGTTTTAATTGCATAATTAATATATAATGTTGAGCCACATTTCACTTACTGGCGATTGGTATATTTTCTTTTATGACTCAAAACTCTTAACTCACTGCCGTCAAGTTGGATTCCACTCATAGCGACCCGTCCTTGGATTTCTGAGACAGTATCACTGTGGAAGTAGAATGCCCAACCGTCTTACTAAGGAGTGGCTGGTGGGTTTGAACCACCAGCCTTCTGGTTAGCAGTCAAATGCCTTAGGCACTACACTACCAGAGTTCCCTTCTTTTATGGACTGTCTATTAAAATATTTTGCTCATTTTTTGAGAAGATGCTTTATGGTATTTCAGTGTTTTTTAATTTATTGAGGTTTGCTTTGTCACTTAACATATAGTCTATCCTGGAGAATATTCTGCATGTGCTGGAAAAGAATGTGTATTATGCTGTTGCTGAATGAAGTGTTCTGTAGATGTCTATAAGGTCACTTTGATTGATCATATTGTTTAGTTCTTCTGCACCTTTGTTGAATTTCTTTCCAGTTGTTCACTCTCTTATTGAAAATCGTGTGTTATCGTCTCCAGCTATTACTGTGGAGTCATCTATTTGTCTTTCCTATTCTGTTAAAGTTTGATTTATATATTTTGTAGCTCTTTCATTGGGGGCATAGATACTTACTATGGTTATGTCCTCTTGTTCAATTGATCTTTAGTCATTATATGATATCCTTCCTTGTCTCTTATGCTCTATTTTATCAGTAATTAATATTGCCAGTCCTGCCCTTTTTTGGTTGCCATGTGTTTGATATATCTTTTTCCAACCTTTGATTTTCAGTCTGTTTTTGTCTTTGTGTCTAAGGTGAGTCTCTTGTAGACAGCATATTGATGGGTTATATTTTCTTATCCAGTCTGCAACTCTCCAGCTCCAGTGTGGTACATTTAATCCATTTACATTCAGTGTGATTATTGCCAAGTATTAATTTATTGATGTCATTTTATTATGTGTTTTTTATGGTGTTGCTGATTTCTTTGTTCCATATAATTTTTTGTGCTAAGCTCATTTTGTTTATGAATCATGTTATCTCCTTTGTTACTATTGTTTTAGCACTTGATAAATATTTGTGCTTGTCCTCTTTTTAATTTTGATGCAAAAGTTTATTATTTTTCTTTGAGGTTACTCTGTGATTTATTATTTTCTTCCCAAGTTTAAAATCGTCTTTTTTATCTCAAAATTGTCTTGACTTCCTCACCATTTAAATTTTGTAACTACACTATTTATTACCTCTTGGGTTTGTAGTTGTCCTCATTTACTGATTGATGTCTCTGGACAAACAGGAATAATCACACGCAAAAAAGAAATACAATAAACGAGAAGAAAAATTTTCAAAATATATTTTAAAAGGATAAAAGAAACATAATGAGAATAAGAGGCAATAAAAGCTACAATGCCGGAAGAGGGAGGAAACAGAGAAGAGTAAGAGAGTAGTAAAAGAATAAAACCAAACCAAGCCAGACTCACTGCTGTCGAGCCAATTTGACTTATAGTGACCTCCCCTTGGGTTTCCGAGGTGGTGTCACTGCAGAAGTAGATTGCCCAATCTTCTTTCTGAGGAATGGCTGGTGGGTTTGAACTGCCTGCCTTCTGGTTAGCAGTCAAATGCCTTAGGTACATGCCACCAGAGCTCCCAGTTAAAGAATAGTAAAGAAAAAATGGGAAAACTGCAAAAGGAAAAACAAGGATTAGGAAGAACTAAAAAAAAAGAAAAAAGCGAAGAGACAAAAATTAAAAAATAAGGACCAAGGACAGGAAAGAGGAGAGACAAAGGAGATAAAAAGAATAATTTAAAAACAAAACTGTGTGGTGCTAGGTATGTCACCCAGGTTCTGTCAGGACACAGACCGGGATGGCCAAGAAGGTGGTTATAGATGTGGGATAGCCACATCTCTTTTCACTAAGAGGGTTTGGGATGTATGAGTAACAAGGGGAATATCATACCTTTATAGTTGTCAGCCTCCAGTGCGGTTGCTCATTCTGTCCCCAGCAAGTGAAGCCTATTCTTAGATTGCTGTCCAAGTGAGAATGCCACTTGTGTATATTCAAAATGACTCCGCCCTCAGAACAGCTGCTGGCAGTCCACAGGTCTGTTTTTCTCCTTGTTCGCTATTTACCTTTCTGATTGGCAGGCACCAATGCAGTCCTTGGTGATCAGAGCCAATTCTTAGGTTGCTCCTGGGAAATACTTAAAATGGCTGTGCCCTCAGGACAGGTGGCAGTTTGCAGCTCTATTTGTCTCCTTACTCACTGTTTTCATTCAGATTCTTCTACTAGTTCATATTTAATCCACTTCTTTATCCTTCCCTTCAAAGCTCAGAGTTCCAGGATCATCTTTATCGATTTCAATTTCTCATTGCTTTGTTGCAAAGGGTTTTTGTAGCTTATCTGCCTTTTCTGCCATCTTGCCGGAACTCCTCCCTCATTCTCTTTTGTTGCTGAGTTTTAGAGTCCTTTTTATAATCTAGATTGTAGTCCTTTGTTAGAAATATGTACTGTAAATATGTTTATCCCAGTCTTTGTCTTGCTTGTTTTTTGTTTTTGTTTTTCACTTAACTGGCAATTTTATTTTTTCACAGTTTAGGAAGCTAGAAGTCCAAATTCAGGGTGCCAGCTCTAGGAGACAACTTTCTCTGTTGGATCTGGAGGGAGGTGCTTGTACCTCTGATCTTCTCCTCCTGGTCCATCTTCTTGTGGCTTGGCATCTGGTTTCTGCATTTTAGCTTGCTTGTTTGATCTTTTTATATCTCAAAAGTGATTTACTTAAGAATAGCCTGTACTAACCTTGCCTCATTAACATGACAAAATCAACACATGCCCAAATGGAATTATAATGACAGGCATAGAGGTTGGGATTTACATGCTTATTTTTCAGGGGACACATTCAATCCGTAACATTCTAGGCTTTGTCCCCCCCATATTCATGTTTTTGCTACTTGTACATTTTCACCCTGTCACATCATCCCAAAAGTCTTAACCTTTTTATTTCCTCAAAACTATGCTTTCTTTTTTCAATTGAGGTACAATTCACATAACTTAAGAGTAGCCATGTAAAATTCAAAAGTTCAGTGACCTTCACAAAGTTTTGTAACCACTATCTGTCTAGTTTCAAAACCGTCCAAAGGGTAACCCCCATATCGTTAAACAATTACATCTCATTTTCCTTTCCCCAAACCTCTGGCAACTACCAGTCTCATTTGTGTTTGTTTGGCTTTACCTATTCTGAATATTTTGTTTAAATACAGTTATATAATATGTGGCCTTTGCATCTGGATTATTTCACTTAGCATAATGTTTACAGAGTTTCTCCCTGATGTATCCTGTATCCATATTTTATTTCTTTTTCTGGCTGAATAATACTTGTATTTGTATATCACAGTTTTTTAATCTGTTCATCTGTTGATGGACATTTGGGTTGTTTTCACCTATTGGCTATTTTGAGTAGTGCTGTTATAAATGTGTGTAAAATTGTTTGTGTGAGTACCTGTTTTTAATTATTTTGAGTATATACCTAGGAGTGAAATTGTTGGGTTATGTGGTTATATTTCAGTTTATCGAGAATAGCCACATTGTTCGTCACAATGACTGAATCATTATTGTATACTCCCACCATATATTTCTGCACAGCTTCACCAACACTTACTACTTTTTGTTTCTTGATTATAGACAGTATATAGATGGAACTTTTTATTCTGACAGTTTTTTCTTTTAATTGGTGCATTTCTGCCATTTACACAGTGTAATTATCAATTTATTTGGACCTATGTCTTCCATTTTGCTGTTTTGTTTTTCCCTTTGACTCATTGCTGCTTTGTTCCTTTTTTTCTTTTTTTAACCTCTTCTCTCTTTAATACTGAATATTTTCAGGGGTTCATTTTACCTTTATTATTTATATCTTTGTTTTTAGTGTTTGCACTAGTACTTACAATATGCATCTTTAACGTATCAAAATCAACCTTCTAATGTACCATTGTCCATGTAATAGATAATGTAAGACTCTTATTACATTATACTTCCATTGCCTCCCTCCTCATCTTTGTGTTATTTCTGTTATTCATTTAATTTTATCTGTATTATGACCCCCAAAATACATTATTATTTTACATTAAGCAGCCAGTTCTCTTTTAAAGGAATTAGAAAATGAGGGAGGTAAAAGTTTCATACTTACCCACGTTTTCCATTTCTACTGTTATTTGTTTAGATTCAGTATAACTCAAGATTAATTTCAGTTGAGTTTATCCTCTTTGGATTTTCTCAGATTCTTGAACCTATGTTGTTGTTGTTGTTATTTGCCATCGAGTCGGCCTGACTCATAGCGACCCCTCCTTGGATTTCCGAGGAAGTATCACTACGGAAGTAGGAATGCCCAACCTTCCTTCCGAGGAGTGGCTGATGGGTTTGAACCGCCAGCCTTCTGGTTAGCAGTCAAGTGCCCTAGCCACTATGCTACCAGAGCTCCTCCTTGAATCTATAGGTTTTTATATTTTGCCACATTTGACATTTCTTTGAGTACTTTTTCAGCCCCATCTGCTTTATCATCTCTTTCTGAAACTGATGACATAAAAATTTGATCATTTTTTATAGTGCACATATTACTGAAGTTCTGTTCTTTATATCTTCTAGGGTTTTTTGCTGTGACTTCCTGTTTCTTCATGGTATCAGACATGTTTGTAATTGCTTGTTGGAAATTTTTTTTCTTTCAGGGTTTTATATATACCATCTCTTTACTTTCTTGCCTGCATGATTTCTGCCAAGAAATCACAGCTTAGTCTTACTGGTTGCCCTTTTTAGATAACTTTTTTTTTTTTTTTCCCATGCTGCTTTCAGGATTCTCTCTTTGTCTTTGGTTTTGTTGACTTTGATAATGATATGTCTTGGTGATTTTCTTTTTGGGTCTATCCTGTTTGGAGTTCGTTGGACTTCTTGAGTCCATATATTCTCATCTCTCATCATATCAAGGAAATTCTCTTCTAACAAATCTTTGACAATTTCTCTGTAGTTTATTTGTCTCTTCCTCTTCTGGAATTCCACTTGTTTGTTGTTGTTGTTGTTGTTTGCCGTCGAGTCGGCCCCGACTCATAGGTTATTCCTCTTGATGGTATCCCACATAAATCTTAGGCTTTCTTCTTTTTATTTTGATCTTTTTTCTGATAGATCCCTTTCCAAAGAAGTATTGAAGTATTTGACTCCAGTCTCACTAATTCTGTCTTCCATTGATTTGATTCTACTCCTTTGCCCATTCAATGTGTTATCTATTTCTGAAAATTTAGCATCAAACTTCTGGATCTCTAGCTGTAGATTTTGTATCATTTCTAATTTTTCATTTATTTTGTCATTATGTTCTTGTGTTTTCTTCCAAAATTGTTCTAGTGCTTTGTCTGTTTTCCTTAATTTTGTGAGTGTTTTCCTTGATCTGTCTCTTGGTCCATTGACAGTATCTAAGTATAATACTTTGAATTCCTTATGAGGGAGTTCCAGTGCTGCTTCTTCCTCAGGAGTGTATTCTGGGTTTGTATTCTGGTCCCTTGTTTCTACTGCTTTATCTTGCTTCTTTTGTGTGGACTGCAATGGTCTATTGTTTCCAAGACGTTGTTATATTATTGTATTTATATTTAATTGGTGATTGTAGCTTGGAGTGATTCACCCAAGATTTTTGTTTTTCCTGTTTTGTTTGGATGTATCTGAGTAAACAGGGTCCTGTGTTCCTCTGTTCAGTAGTTGGCAGCACTTACACACTCACCCCCTGTCTCCTGGTGGGTATGATGGAGAAAGAGAATGTGTGCACAGATCTGTTAGCTGTTTCTGACAAGCAGTTAAGGATGAGTCAGGCTCATATTGGCTGTCGTGTATTGTTGGCCAGTTGGTACAGAAGCAAGCGGTGGCCCTCACTCAGAAGGTGGGGCTGTGGGAATTGCAGGTATGGTTGGGTTGTGTGGGCACAGTTGCCGTCTCCCACTCATTTAGACAAAAACAACAATCACAAAAAGTATCAAGAGAGTAAAAGCAAGGACAAAAAACACACACCATATAAACACAGAGAGCAATCACCAAACAGAGAAAGGGGGGAAAAAATAGGAAAGGCAATAAATGAGATGAGATATTTAAAGGAGTACTTTAAAAAGACAAAAGAGATACAAAGAGAAAAGGGGAGGGGAAAAAAAACACAGTATCTGGGGAGGGGTGAATAAGAGAGACAAGCTCTAGAGTAAGAGAAAAACCAAAAAAAAAACAGTCACTGCTGTTGAGTCAGTTCTGACTTAGTGACCCCCTCCTTGGGTTTCTGAGGCTGTATCTCCACGGAGGTAGATTGCCCATTCTTCCTTCTGAGGAGTGGTTGGTGGGTTTGAACAGCCAGCCTTCTGGTTAACAGTCAGATGCCTTAGGCACTACGCCACCAGAGGTCCCAGAGTAAGAGAATAATGAGTAAAAGATGGGTAAGATGCAAAAAGAAAAACAAGAGATGGGAAAAACCACAAGAAAGGGGAAAAAATAAAAAAGGGAACCAGGGAATGGGGAGAGAAAAGAGAAAACAGCCGAAAACTAGAACCTGGGAAGGAAAAAAGAAAGAATAAAAATAAAACCGAAGGAACCAAAAAAAAAAAGAATACTTTTTAAAAAAAAATCTGGTGGTGGGGAGTGGGACGGGGCACCCAGGCTCTGTCAGAGCACCCAGACTGGGATGGAATTTCTGAGAACCCAGAAGGATGTCCACATCTCCATTTACCAAGACGGTGCAGCATGTAAGAATAACAGGAACATCGCACCTTTCCAGTCATTAGCCTGTAGTATGTCTGTGCTATCCTTGGTAAGCAAAGCTTATCCTTAGGTCCCTGGAATCTGAATGAGAACTCTGTCCCTTTAAATATCCAAAATGGCTACCACTTGTGAACATTCAAAATGGCTGCACTCTCTGGACAGCCAAAAGTCCACAGCTCAGTTTGTCCCCTTCTTTGCTGTCTCCCTCTTCAGTCATCACCCACCAGTGTAGTCATCTATGCACCCCCTCGTTAGCAGAGCCAACCTCTAGGTCAATTCTCAGGTCCTAACCCCACCTGGAAACACTCAAAATATCCGTGCCGTCAGGATAGCTGACCATCCGCAGCTCTGTCTCCTTATTCACTGTTTTCATTCATGTTCTTCTACTGATGTTGTTGTTAAGTGCCATCGAGTCATTTCCGACTCATAGCGACCCCACGCGCAGCAGAAGGAAACACTGCCCAATCCCACGCCAGCCCCACAATCCCTACTATACTTGAGCCCCTCATCACAGCCACCATGTCAATCCATCTCGTTGAAGGCCTCCCCCTCTTTTGTCGACTCTCCACCCTACCAAGCATGACATCCTTCTCCAGGGAATGGTCCCTTCTTACAACATGACCAAAATAGGTGAGACGAAGTCTGGCCATTCTTGCTTCC
>NW_006921804.1:2556841-2561038 GCF_000298275.1 Orycteropus afer afer
CCTCTCGTATCACCCCCACCTGGGTCCCTGTGGCTGACTGTTCCTCTGTCTGGCTTCCTGGCTTTTAATCCCCTTTCTCCTGCTCTTCTGGCCTGCTGCTTTGGGCATCCCTGAATTGTCTCTCCTCACCTGTATCCCTGGGGCTTACTTCTACTAGTTGGTGTTTAATCCACTTCTGTATCTTGTTTTTCAAAACTCAGAGCTCCAGGATTATCTTCTGTATCTGTGTCAATTGATTTCTCTTTTCTTTGTTGAAGAGGGTCTATGTAGCTTGTCTGCCTGTTCCACCATCTTGCTGCAACTCTGTAATCACTTAAAGCATTTTCATGATGGCTGTTTTAAAATATCTGTCAGGTAATTCCACTATCTGTGTCATCTCAGTGCTGACATCTGTTGATTGTCTTTTCTCATTCACATTAGGATTTATCTTTTATTTTATTTCTCTTTCATTTTTATTTATTTTTATGATACATGATTTTTTTATGGTATTCTTAACATTTGGCCATTATGAAACTCTGCATCTTATTTATGGCTTCTGTTTAGCAGGCTGACTCTAACACCATTCTGTTGGAGGAAGAAGGGTAGTACTTCACTTCTACTACGTGGAGGTGAATTTCCACTCGGCCTTCTTTGAAGGAGGGAGGAGGAATGGTGTGCTGGGTGGAGGGAAACTTAAGCTTTTTCACTAAGCCTCCACTGATGAGTCTCTTGTTGATGTGGGGAGGGGAGCCTTATTATTCTTTACCATGTAGCCTCTACAGACCTTGTTACTGTAGATGGTGCTGAATGTTTTAGCTTCTCAGTTGACCTCTTCTGACATTAGTTTTGTGTGACTTTGATGGATGCCTCATTACCACTGTTTGGGGAGGAAAGTCTGAGCTTTCTTTTTGATCTTCTCTGATAATACTCCAGCTGGAGATAGAAGTACCTGTTACAAATGGGCAAGGCTGAAAGTTTGGGCATTCAGTGATGGGAGTGTTCATGAAGCTGCATTTTCCTTTTCTGTTGTGCTTAGCAGGAATGGGGTAGTTATTATGTAAAAGTTTTTGTCTTACTGTGTTGCAGCTTCCCTGGTACTTTGGTTAGTTAGTACACTTGCTTGGGGCTTATTTCCACTGGTATTTCTAGGTATTTCTGGTATTTCTAGAATCCAGATTACTATAACCTGTTGCCATCCAGTCAATTCTGATTCATAATGAATGACCCTGTAGGACAGAGTAGAAATACACTATAGGGTATCTAAGGTTGTAAATCTTTATGAAAGCAGATTGTAACAGCTTTATCTCACAGAGCAGCTGGTGGGTTCAAACTGTGGAAAGCTGAAGTAGAAGGCTGAAGGGGCCCCTCACTGAAAATTGTAGAACTTTCACAGCTAACAGGCATGATTAAAATGAACATTAATCATAGTGACTGACTTGCTATTTCTCCCTCCCTTTTGCTTTCTCATAAGTAGATAGAATAGCCAAGGTTTTACAGATGCTGAGTTCTTTAGATATGCTATTTTCAATTATGTATTCTTCTAAGCATAACCCTCTCCCACAACTGGTTTTGGCTGAGAACTCTAGCCTGTGAAGCAAGACAACCCTGGAAAGAGGGTGCTTAGTCTCGAGTAACCAGGCAAGAGAAGAACAAACGCATTCATGGTCTTCCAAGGGATCTTCAGCCCCGTTCTCATTTCCCTATGTAATCGTGTTTACCCCTTTGCTCAGAGAGATAGACATTTTAGATTACCAATTCTCTCTGTCTCCTTGGGTATGGATACTCTGTAAACCTTTTTGTTTTCCCTCTTCAACCTGTTGTGATCATTGGCTCTTTGCAACAGGAGATAAGGACCTTGTTTTCCTGCAACAAAACCACGAATTTTTTTGTTAGCAGCCAAGGGCTTTAACTACTGCACCACCAGGGCTTGCTTTCATTTCAGTCTTCTCTAATCTGAGATATATGAGGCAAAAGGAAAATTCAGAGAATTCACCACTCTGTTGTTCCTTGGCTCCCAAGGTCCTTAGCTTCTCTGTTTGCTTATACTTATATTATGTATAATGTCCAGGATTTTTAACTCTTTTTAGTGGGAGGATCAGGGCAAAATGCGTCTGTTCAACTTTTCTCTGGAATTGGAATCACCTTTATTTTTGAAAGATATTTTTGCTCAGTTTAAAATTCTGTTTTGTTTTTAGCACTTTCAGATGCTAGTCCATTGTCTCCTGGCTTGCATTGTTTGAAACATGAAGTCTGTAGACAATTTTATTTTTGAATCTCTTATGTAGAATGTTGGGAGCTCTGGTAGCATAGTGGCTAAGACACTTGCCTGCTAACCAGAAGGCTGGCGGTTCAAACCCACCAGCCACTCCTCGGAAGGAAGGTTGGGCAATCGTACTTCCGTAGTGATACTGCCTCGGAAACCCAAGGAGGGGTCGACAACAACATGTAGAATGTACATTTTTTCCCTCTGGCTCCTTCCGTGGTTTTTTCCTTCATCACTAGGTTTCAGCACATTTGTTATGATATGCTTTAGTTATTTCATTTGATTTTGTTATGTTTATGGATTATTTAACTTTCAGAATGTGTTAATTTATATGTATTATCCAACTTGAAAATATTTGAACATTAAATGTTTTTCCCTCATATTTTCTCCTATCTTGGGACTCCGGGATTCCAGTTACTTTATATTGTTACATAGATCTTTGATTTTAAATAAATAATTTTCTCTGTGGAAAATTTTAGGTAGTGTTCTGGTTACCTAGTGTGGCTCTGACAAGAATGTACCACAAATGGGATGGCCTTAACAAACAGGAGTTTATTCTTACAATTTGGAGGTTTTAAGTCCACGTTCAAAGTGCCAGGCTCTAGGGGCTGGGTGAAGGTCCCTTCAACCTTGGGGTCTAGCTCTGCCTCCTGCTCCTGGCCCACTGGAGCTAGAGGCATTTCTTCACTCAGACAGCTGCTGGCTGCTGAGGCTGAGAATCCCAAAAGTTGACAAATAAAAAGGCACAGTCCCGATGTTATCAAACCACACGGCAGGCCATTAATTTAAGTCCGTTGTAAATCCCAAGGTGAGCAGAGCACGGTAGGCTGCTGAACAATGACGTGGCTACATGCAGCATCCAAGCATGCCATAGGCTAGAGACCATTCCCAAGGCTTCTCCTTATATACAGGAACCAGACCACATCCCAAAGGCAGATGCTCAGCTGCTTGTGATAGATCCCACTATGGAGTTGATTGCCAGTCTCATCATGGGGAGTAACTACCACCAGCTGCCCAGCCACTCAACCAGGCCCAGCCATGTTGACACACAAACATAACTACCACAGGTATTTTTTGTTGCCATCTCTTCAAGCTCACTAGTATTTCCTTCTCCAGTACCTGATTTACTAGTAAGCATTCTCTAGAGAATTTTTTATTTCAATTTTTTTTATCTTTCAGTTCTCAAATATACTTTTAATTTCTCTTTTTATTGTCTTTTAGTTCTCTCCTTTTTATCTTCATATTTTTCTTTATCTCCTTCAGCATACTTACAAAGTCCTCATCTATCTGTGATTGCTGGTGCTATTTCTGTTGAGTAATAATCCTCCAGGGTCCCATTTTCCTGCTTTTTGCCATGTGTAGGAATTTTTTCTTGAATCCAGGACATTGGGAATATTACATTATTGAGTGTCTGGATTTTGTTGCCTTCTTTTAGCAAGTGTTTAAGTTTATTTGGGCAAGCAGTTAAGTTGCATGTGGATGTCGATGTGGATGAGGATCCGCTTTTTGAGGATGGGTTTTTAAGCTTTCTTAGGGTTGCTTTTCATTCCAGGGATGGTTTAGCCCTTCCACCACAGGTCGTTAGCCTTCTGGGTTCTCTGTGGAATGCCCTGAACCAAACCAAAAACTAAACTCGCTGCCATCGAGTCGGATCTGACTCATAGCAACCCCTCCTTGGGTTTCCAAGGCAATATCACTATGGAAGTAGATTGCCCAGTCTTTCTTGTGAGGAGTAGCTGGTGGGTTTGAACTGCCAGCCTTCTGCTTGTTGTTGTTTGTTGTTATATGCCATCGAGTCAAACCCGACTCATAGCGACCCCTCCTTGGGTTTCCGAGACGGTATCACTACGGAAGTAGGATTACCCAACCTTCCTTCCGAGTAGTGGCTGGTGGGTTTGAACTGCCAGCCTTCTGGTGAGCAGTCAAGTGCCTATGCTACCAGAGCTCCTAGCCTC
>NW_006921804.1:2563815-2573841 GCF_000298275.1 Orycteropus afer afer
TGCTGTATGAAAAGTGAATTTACTCTCTAAATCTTCACCCAAATCCTAAAAAAAAAAAAAAGACACAATCCTTCAGACTGCCACCTGCAAGCTTGGGAGTCATCATGATATGCTCATTGCTAACCTTCTGGCTACAAATTTTTTTTCCACTGCGAGCTTAGGGGTCTCTCTGACCCCTTGCCTTCTGAATCGCTGACTATGAATTTGAGGTTCCCTGTGCCCAAGGCATTTGACTGCTAACTAGAAGGTTAGCCATTCAAACCAATCAGCCACTCCCCTGAAGGAAGATTGGGCAATATACTTCATAGAGATACTACCTTGAAAACTCAAGGAGGGTTTGCTGTGAGTCAAATCAAATCCAGCTCCAGTGGTCCGCGAAAAAGAGGCAGAGCTAAAGGCCAAAGTTGAGGTGCCTTCACCCAGCTCCTAAAGCCAGCACTCTGAATTTGCATGTTTAGCTTGCTAAACTGTAAGAGAATAAATCCTTGCTTGTTAAAGCTATGTACCTGTGGTATTTCTGTTACAGTAGCACTAGAGAACCAAGAAAAAAGCTTACTTACTAATTTTCATTTTCTCAGAGATAACAGACTTTTACTAACTGTTGTCCAATATCTGCTAATTCTCTTATTAATTAAGTCTACTTTTCTAGTAAATGTTTTCAGTATTTTGCATAGAGAAGACACAAGTCTAGTACCAGTTACCTGAACATGGCCAGATGTGGAGATCCCTATAGCCCTTTTTTAATAGCTTTGGGTTTTTTTAATGGAAAAACATTTGTAGGGGAAGAATTATTTCCACAATAAAATTATTTTTAAACTTCTCTTTCTAGCTTTACTGAAGCACCAATTGAGACTTCCAATCCTCCTGAAACCCCAGACAAACTTCCTGAACCTGAAAATACCTTGCAGCCTGTACTCTCTCTCATCCCAAGAGAAAAGAAGACCCCTCGTCCCCCAAAGAAGAAGTATCAGAAAGCAGGGCTGTATTCTGATGTTTACAAAACTACAGAGTAAGTAGTAACACCTATAGCTGACATTCTTCTAAAGATTTGTTATTCTTCTATGTTTGCAAAATTCCTTTGACTATTAAAAATCACAATACAAATGTAATGTTATACACAAATACCTAAATGTCTTCTAAACTACTCGTGACATTATACTATATTGTATTCAACTAATTATCCTCCCTGATCTTTATCTTTTCTGTCTTTCAAGATTACATTCCATAATTTGAATTCTAATGGTGTCATTCTGTTCATTAAAAAAGAAAAATGGCACTCTCTATTTAACTAAAATGGTTTTGATGATACTCAGCATTCATTCATCGACTCAGCATTCATTCATCAATTGAATGCTTTTTGTGTCCCATGTACTTTGCCAGATGAATAAAACACCCTTCTTTCTTTAAGAACATCATACTCCCTATGAAAAGAATGATACTGAACATATAGGTGCAGTACAACTTGATAATCATTCTAATTGAATAAATAATCTAATTATCCTTGGGGCACTTTGGTAGCATAGTGCCAGACTGCTAACCAGTGTACTTGACTGCTAACCCGAAGGCTGGTGGTTCAAACTCGCCAGCCACTCCTCAGAAGGAAGGTTGGGCAATCTACTTCCATGGTGATACCATCTCAGAAACCCACGGAGGGGTTGTTATGAGTCAGGTCCGACTCGAGGGCACATAACAACAACAACAACAACAATTATCCTTGAGAAAAATATTTCATGGCGTGTAGTTGACTTAGGTTTTAGAGGTTGGATAGGAGTTTTCTAGGTAGAAAAGGGTATTTCACATAGAGAACAGCATGTAGAAAGACACACTAACGTGCATTGATTTCTCATATATTAGAAAAACTAAAAATTTCAGTATTTCTGAAACATGGAGTTATGGAAAAATAAGCATTACATTATGATGCTAAACTGACTCTACAATATTTAGTCTTTATTCTGTGAATCTATATTGTTGTTAGTTACTGTCAACGCTCTTCCAACTTACGTCGTCGTCGTCGTTGTTATGTGCCGTCGAGTCAGATCCAACTCATAGCAACCACTCCCTGGGTTTTCCGAGGCAGTATCACTACGGAAGTAGATTGCCCTTCCTTCCGAGGAGTGGCTGGTGGGTTTGAACCGCCAGCCTTCTGGTTAACAGTCAAGTGCCTTAGGCACTAAGCTACCAGAGCTGCCATTCCAACTTATAGGGAATCAAAAATGAGATTTTTAAGAAAGAGTGGAAAGTACAGATGTATGTTTCAATTGATTACTCTAGCAAAAGCGCGAATTATTAATTGAATGAGAGGTACTAATGGCAAATGGTCTCACAATATCTATCAAAGAAAGCTGAAAATTGAAAGAGGAAAGGTTAGATTTTAGAGATATGTCTGAGTTAGTGTGGCTATGTAATTAACATGAAAGCCACAGGTATCTCTGTGTTGTGTATGAAAAGATTTAGTTTTCTGGTGCTGCTCACTTACATGAAATACGCAAATATATAGAAATCAAAGATTATTAGTGGTTATTAGGGATGGAAGGGAGGAGGAAAGGGAAGAGTCTTAGTTATGTAGTGCTGCTATTACACAAATACACAAATAGGTGATTTTAACAAACAAATGTATTTTTTCACAGTTTAGTAGACTAGAAGTCCAAATTCAGAGTACTATCTCTAGGGGATAGCTTTTCTCTCTCTCAGCCTTGGGGGAACATCCTTGTCTCCTTTCAGCATCTGTAGGCCCAGTGTTCCTTGGAGATCGCCATGTATCTTGACATCAGTCTTACCTGAACCTAGGAGATTCTCAGTGCAGGTAACCTGAATCCAAAGGACATGCTCTGCTTTTGGCTTTTCTTTCTTGGTGGTAGTCAGGTCCCTCCCTCTCTGCTTGTTTCACTCTCATTTTAACTCTTATAACATAAAAGATGATGCAGGCTACACCCCAGGGAATCTTCCCTCACGTCATCAGATCATGGCTGACCGGTGTAAGAGTATTACATCTCATCCTAATCTCCTTACAGTTGATTTGCTGAGGTTATCATAGCGCATCATGGGGGATGATTACATCATTACATAATTGTCAAATCACTGAGATTCATGGACCAGCCAAGTTGACACATATTTTGGGGGGAACAATTCAATCCATGACGGGATTGCACTTCACACTTTCTTTCCTAAAAATCTCATTTTTGATTCCATATAAGTTGGAATAGACTTGACAGCAACTAACAACAACATAGATTCACAGAATAAAGACTAAATATCATAGAGTGGGTTTAGCATCATAATGATTATTTTTCCATACCTCCACATTTCAGAAATACTGAATTTTTTAGTTTTTCTAATATATGGGGTATTTTACATAAAATCTTTGTACTCTATACCTACTTCTTAGTTTATAAAATCATTTTATCACTTATGCTTAGGTTTAGGTGTCAGTAATAGGAAATACTCCATAATAATGAAGGCTTTAAGAAGATAGGCATTTATTTCCATTTCATTTAAAAGAAGTTTTGCAGTATAGTTCAGGGCTAATATATAGTACCTTCAGGAGCTCTGGTAGCATAGTGCCTAAGGCACTTGACTGCTAACCAGAAGCTGATGGTTCAAACCCACCAGCCACTCCTCGGAAGGGAGGTTGGGCATTCCTACTTCCGTAGTGATACTGCCTTGGAAACCCAAGGAGGGGTCGCTATGAGTCGGGGCTGACTCGATGGCATATAACAACAACAACAACAATAGTACCTTCACAATATCTTCAGGAATCTAAAAAAAAAAACCAAACTCACTACTGTCACGTCAATACCAACTCATAGCAACCCCTCCTTGGGTTTCTGAGGCGGTATCTCTACGGAAGTAGATTGCCCAGTCTTCCTTCCGAGGACTGGCTGGTGGTTTTGATCCACCAGCCTTTTGGTTAGCAGTCATATGCCTTAGGCACTATGAACCCAGGCATTTTTTTTTTTTTTTCCCCTTCTTCTGTTTTAGTACTAGACCTCTGTTCCCAAGTTCAATTCATGTACCATTAAGGCTGCTATAGTGCAGTCATGAGATCTTTACTACAAATAACAGAAAAGACAAAGTAGGAAAATACAAACACGTATCCCCTTTGAAAGGATATTTTCAAAACCTCATTTGTAGGCATTGGCCAGAACATAGTCATTGAACTTTAGCCACGAGAAAGGCTGTAAATATGATATGGTCACTATTCCAGGTAACAATGCCAGGAAAGCCAAACACTGTTCTGCCACTAAAAATGGAAAATGCATTTTAGAAGCAATAAAATAACAATTTTGAAACAATGCTTTTCCTAAACATAGACAGCAGAAGTATATTTATCAAGTTTTCTTCTAAATGAAAAACTAAAATACAATTTGCACCTCTAATTTTTAACTCTGATCACATCTCTAAAAAATGAAGTAAAAGAATATTAATAAAATCAGCCTTTGTATCAAAAATTAAGTTATCATCAACAAACCAATATTTTGTAAATGTACCTAGTCTGAAAAGTCTGTGACCTTGAATATTGACTAAAATATCACCTTGTTTATCTTAGAATTACTTCTTAATCTCACAAAAATAATTAAAAAAATGAATAAAGAACAGTGATCATGTTAATGTGTATATACATGAATACCTATATACATGTATACATTCTGAAAAGATGTGAAGCATAGTATATTTCTGTAGAATGCCTGTTTTATTGGTCCCATTTTGTTTTTTTGGGACAACAGAAAGATACAGGCTTATTCTTTTGTGTATAAATCATTATCGATATTAAAGGGTTAGGGGGAAAGAGTATGATTCAATCAAAATTGGATCAAGATAAAACCACAGTGTCAGTATGGTTGAATTACATGAGACACTACATGTCTGCAGAACATTTTGGAAGCTCCTTTACCATTTTCCAGGGTAGAAATAATATCAAAACCCAAGATGGTAACAATAGAAAGAACTTGGAAATGTTCATGAAATATTTTGACATAATTGACAGGACCTAAAAACTGATTAAGACAGGAAGTGAGGCACAGTGGAAGAGTCAGTGGGCCTCCCAATGTTCCTGACTCTATAATGATATCATTAAGATACCAAATGAAAATGATGCAGCCAGCACTCCTTGGTTTAAGAACCCTTACAACCTCTTAGCTCCTTCTTGCTGGTGCCCACAACCAGCCCTCACTTTTGGCTTTTGCCTTGCTTAGGAGCTCTGGTAGCATAGTGGCTAAGGCACTTGACTGCTAACCAGAAGGCTGGCGGTTCAAACCCACCAGCCACTCCTCAGAAGGAAGGTTGGGCATTCCTACTTCTGTAGTGATACTGCCTTGGAAACCCAAGGAGGGGTTGCTATGAGTCGGGGCCAACTCGATGGCAAATAACAACAACAAAAACAACAGGCAAGTGTTACAGCCCTTTAGCTCTGCAAGTAAATTCCTGGAGGGACCCCTTCTGCCAGGAAGCCTCCTGCCTTGAACATGCTCATTTCTTTTGCTCCTTGAATCAGCAAACCCATTACAGCCACTTCACACTATGGGCTGTGAAGCCCACCTCAGCCACCTTGCACTGGTCTCCTGATATACATTGTCCCATGCCTTCTCCAGTGTTACAGCTTCATTTCCTGAGTCTAGGAGGTTCCCTACATAGGATGTGCTCCACTCTAGGCTCTTAGTAATAGATTTCCCTCTAGATCTCTGATGGATTGGTTCTTTTAAGCCCAGCAGAGGGCAAAACTGACCAACCCCCTGGATAGGCCACAGGCACTTTATTTACATAACCACTGTTCAGTCCCTGTAAGAGTTTTATGCATTTTTTTGCATAGTCCTAGCCAGTCATTTTGTGGGAGTTAAGGGGCCCTGGCTAGAAAGGCTAAATTAAAAACACTCACTACACCATTAGGGGTGATTTGAGTCCTCACCTCACATCACACCAACATCCTAGTTTATGTAGTCTCATCTTCTCTATCTCTGATACTTCTTCCTCCCTCTTCCACATAGAAGAACCCTTATGATTCCATTGACCCTGCCGAGATAATCCAGGATAATCTCCCCATATGAAGATCAGCTAATTAGCAGCCTTAATACCATTTGCAATCTTAATCCCCTTTGCTGTGTAACCTAACATATTCCCAGATTCTGCAGCTTAGGACATCAAACATCTTTGAATGGGGACATTTTCTGCTTCCTAACTACACCTAGAATGCATATTTGGAAAGAAGAAATAAAGTTCAACTTCTAATTTTATATTAATCTTTATTGCTTGAAATTATAAAGCTGTGGTGTTACTTTTGCAATTTAAACTTCATTTTATCTAGGAAGACTTAAAAAACAATATCATATCAGATACAAGGTGAATTTGAGGATAAACTTTTGACTTTAGAGTTATGTATTATAATGAGACACCGTATAGCAAAAAATTGCACTACATTGATAGGAACCTTTAGTTCTACTTTTACAAAGAGTCTTTAAAAGTGTTGTTAGTTGCCATTGAGTTGATTTTCACTCATTGACACCACATTTTGCAGAGCAGAACTTCTGCATAGGGTATGACTTTTTGGAAGCAGATCTCCAGGTATGGCCTGTCTTCTCAGGCATCCATGGTGAATTCAAACTGCAGAACTTTCAGCTAGTGGTATTTAATTCTATTTATGTGCCACTTTAGAGTACTATGTCCATTATATAAAACAGAATAAATATAATTTTAAACCTTAAAAAATACTGCTTAGTTTCCTGAGATTAATGGTATGTATTTTTATGTGAGTTCTCAGATACTCAAAATAATACCCTTCCTTGGAAAAACAACAAAGCAAGAACATAGTATCATCTTACATTTACTATATTATTTAAATATTCAAAATACTTTAATATGCATTATTAAGTCTATAGGAATAGCAAAGTATGTGGTTATTCTTAACTTTTTGGGAAACTGAGACAGAAAGGTTGAGGAATTTACCTAAGCTCACAAAAGTTGCAGAGAAATCAATTCTGGAGTCTTGTGTACTTAGAGGTGTGACTTTTGTTTTACACTCAGTCATATGAATTTTCAGAGACTGACATTCAATGTGTGGTGGATTAAAATTCCTTTCATATAGATAATATAAGGTTAGAGCTGAACACCAGTATATGGTTTATTTTCTCTTGAAATGCTTAGGAATTTCTGTTCTAATTCCAGTTTGAATTCAGGGTGAGGATTGGATAAATGCTGAACCTCACATCATTCCTTCCATAAAATACAAGAATACCTCATTTTCTTGTGCTTTGCAAATACTGAGTTCCTTACAAATTGCAGGTTTGTAGCAATCCTACATTGAGCAGTCTTGTCAGTGCCATTTTTCCAATAGCATGTGCTTACTCTGTGTGTCTGGGTCACATTTCAATAATTTTTACAATATTTCAAACTTTAATGATGCTATTGCACAGTTAATAGACTACAGTATAGTATAAACATAACTTTCATATGCAGTGGGAAAGCAAAAAATTTGTGTGACACTTTTTTTGTAATAGTTTCTGTCTTAGGCTTGGTTCTCTAGAGAAGCAAAACTGGTGAAACATATATATGGAGAGAGAGAGAAATTAATCTCAAGGAAATGGCTCACACACTTGTACAGGCTGGTAAATCCCAAGTCCATGGGTCATACGTCAAGCTGGAGACTTCTGTTTCAATGAACTGCAGGGTCTGACAGACTCAAGATTAGCTGGCATTATAGTAGACTACTGGCTTCAAAGCTGACAAATCCAAGATTGGCAAGTTAAATGGCAGATTGTTGGCTCATAGGCTGCGAAGGCAACAGTCCCAAGGTCAACAGGCAAAACCGCTGGCCACTGGTTCAAGCCCAGAAACTGAAGATGATGACAGACCAAGTGTAGGATCCAAAATTAGCAAAAAGCCATATACCTTTCCCGAAGTTTTCCCCCATATACTCGAAGCAGGCTACATCCAGAAAGTAACTCCCTTTCACTGGATTGGCTCCAGATTTTATCATGGAGGTGATTATATTCTATCCAGTATCATCATGGGGAATTACTACATCATAACTGCTAAAACATTGAGAATCATGGTCCAGCTAAGTTGACACAGTCCACCTCTTGTCAAGTTGGCATCTGCATGCATCTCCTTAAACCATATATAATCTCTAAAGACAAGAATAAAGTCATACTTGCATCTAACATGATGAAAGTAATACACATACAACTGAAAATGCATTAGCTCTGTTTATAGCTTACATTTTATAACTGAGGAAAAGAAAAATATTTGATGCAAAAATGTACAAGGAGGAGTTCCGATAAGATGGCGGACTAGGCAGAAAGACTACACAGACCCTCTTCAACAAAGAAAGAGGAAACCAATTAACACAGACACAGAAGATAATCCTGGACCCCGAGCCTTGAAAGGAAGGATATAGAAGTGGACTAAACCCCAACTAACAGAAGAATTTGCATGAAAATACCAAAAAAGGAGAAAGATGGAGCTGCGGTCTGGCAACGATCCTGAGCAATCCTGACAGCACAGACATCTTGGAGATTCCCAAGTGGTGATAGGTCCTAAGAATTAACCTAAAAATCAGCGCTGCTAGCCACAGACTGCACGGGGACTGCTCTGGTGGCTGGGGAATAAACGGAGAAGGTGAAGAGAAAAGCAGGCTGAGCTGTGGACTTGTGCTGGTCCGGAGGGCCCCGCCATTTTTAATGTTACAAGCGGCTTGACTGTTTTAGATATTTAAAGAGACAGTGCTCTCCACGATTCCAGGGGCTTAAGAAGAGGTTCGGCTTTCCAGCAACCCCAAGGACACTCTGGACCTGCAAGACTGAAAAGGTGTGACATTCCTCTTGTTACTCTTATACCCCGCACACACTTGGAGAACGGAGGTGCAGCCATCCCCCAATACTACCCACCTTCTGGGGCTACAGGAACTCCATCACAGTCTGTGTGCTCAGACGGAGCCTGGGTTCCCTGCCCTGTCCTCCACTGATTTTTTTTCTTCGTTTTCTTTTTCTTTTTTTCTTTTTCACTTTCTTTCTTCCGGAGATTAGTTTGCTTGTATTTGTCTGTTTAAAAACAACTGTTATTAGTAGTACTTTTGTCCTTTTTACTATTAATCTTATTCTTGCCCTCCCAGGTCCTATTTTTCAGCTTTTTTTCTTTTCCCTGTTCCTGGTTGAATGTTTTTTTTATCTTCTTCTTCTTAATTTTTTTTTTCCTTTTTTCCCCTTTTTTCTCATGGTTAATCCCATTCCTTGTTTTTCTTTTTGCATATTTCCCATTTTTTTCCTTCATTATTTTGCTTCTCTACCATTTTTCTCTTAGTGCCTTATCCCCAGATATTGCAGGTTTTCTTGTTTTTTCTTCTTCTTTTCACTTTTTTCTTTTTTTGGTTACTGTTTCTGTGTTATTACATGGTGTGTTTTTTGTCCACGTGCTTTTAGTTTCTTGATGGTTATTCAATTGTAATTTTTGTCTCACTGAGTGGGAGACAGCAACTGTGCCCATAAGACACAACTACACCCACACCTCCTGCAACTTCACTTACTGAGCAAGAGCCACTACCTCCTTCTCAACCAATGGGCCAATGATAAAAAACCACCAAGAAGAGCCTTAATCACCCTTGGCTGCTCTTCAAAAACAATAACAGAGATCTAAATACAACAATGCCACGATGCCTCGGAGACAACAGACCATCAAAGTCTACACAAAGGAGCAGGATAAAGTTGTAGAAACAAGGGAGCAGGATACAGACCCAGAACATATCCCTGAGGAAGAAGCAGCATTGGAACTCTCTAATAAGGAATTCAAAAGAATTATGTTTAGGCGTCTTCAAAGGATTGAGAGACAGACCAAAGAAAACACAGAAAAAATCCTGGCGGAATTTTGGAACAAAATACAAGAACAAAATGATAAAATAAAATCAAAATCTACAGATAGAAATCCAGAAGATTAATACTAAATTGTCAGAATTAGATAACACATTGGAAGGGCAAAGGAGTAGAATTGATGCAATGGAAGACAGAATTAATGAGATTGAAGACAAATACCTGAATACTTCTT
>NW_006921804.1:2575330-2575760 GCF_000298275.1 Orycteropus afer afer
TAAAACACTGCATAACGTAGATGAACTTGGAGGACATTATGCTGAGTGAAATAAGACAATCACAAAAGAACAAATACTGTATTAGTCCATTATTATAAAAGTTAAGGAATGGTTTATCTATAGAAGGAAATTTTCTTTGTTGGTTACCAGGGGTGGTGGGGGGGAGGGGAGGGAACCCTGTTAGATAAATTGAGATAAATATTGATTTGGGTGAAGAGAAGGGCAGTGTACCAAATGTGAGTAACCAATATGGCAGCATTGAGGATGAGAAAAACATAGAGAGGTACATGGGAGGTATAGACAACAAATACGAACCTGTTTGTACATACAGTACTGCGTTGTCAGTGAAGGCTAACATGGATAGATGGGTGGACAGGCTGAACGATTAGGTATGTCTATGAAATGGGGAGGGTATCCAAGAACATATATA
>NW_006921804.1:2578037-2581014 GCF_000298275.1 Orycteropus afer afer
AGGGAAGAGGTAACTATGGGGAGGAAGTGGGAGGGGAGCTATTGCATTGTGGTAAACTGTGGTCAATGTCATGAGACAAAATATATGTGAACTGCTGTATGGAAAGTGAATTTGCTCTGTAAACCTTCACCCAAATCACAATTAAAAAAAAAAAGTACAAGGAATAAATACTTACAGTACTCATTATCCTAGTTTCTGCAACTGGACATATGGTTGTTGCTGTTAATTAGAACTACCTTCTTCTACCACCCTTGCCATATTCCTCTTTCTGTCAGCAAGCACCTCAGCTGGCTGTGGTTCTTTACCTGGTGGGTTGACCCAAACCTTCATTTCTGAAGGGTCTGGGCCATTAGTAGTCACATCAGCATTGGATTGCTGTAGTTTTATGTGGACTTTAATCACAGGGCATGGTAGCCCTGAGAGACATCCTAAGGCATCTCCTGCATTCCCGACATACTCTTCTTTACCTCCATTATGCAATATCAATTTGATTTCCCCTTGGTAATTAGGGTCAATCATGCCAGACAACATAGTAACTTCCTTCTTTACCTGTTCATCTAGAAGCAATGAAGAGCCCAAAATGACCAGGTGGCATTCCAAACTTCCAGTTCAATGAAATAAATACTGTGTCTCCAGGTAGGAGTGTTCCTTCCTTTGGTACTAAGACCTCCAGACCACCTGAGCATAGGTTCGTAGGGACAGGAAGCAAAAATGTTTTTGAATGGGTCCCTAGGTAATAGTGAATGGTTCCACTCATTTTCATCCCTCGATCTGAGGCGATGCTGTGTGGGACATTATCTGGTCCTTTCTCTAAGCAAAGTGAACACCTAGATGTACTGTGCAAAGTTCTGCCCATTGGGAAGGTCTCCCTTCCCTACTGTTCTTTACAGACATCACAGAAAGGGGCTTCAGTGTTGCTGCTGTCTACTTTCAAGTGGTGCCTACTCACATAGAACCATGTGTAAACAAGGCTTAAGTTTCTCTTCCTCAGTCAATCTCATGAGGCCATAGGTGAGATTGGAAGAGGGAAGATAATGTGACTATAGAGTAGAGACAGTAGGCATTTCGGCTACTTCCTTAATGTAACTTACTTATACTCTCACATCCTGCTCAAGCCCAGTCTCTTATATTCCACTTCCATTTAATGATGGAGAGTTGCTGTGCACATCCAACTTTATGACTGTGTGGGTCAGACAACACCCAGATCATGATGGAGAACTCAGGCCACACGGTTACTTGGTGGCCTGTGCTTAGGTGTTCAGTCTCTACTGTGGCTCAATAATAAGCCAAAAGCTATTCTGTTTGTTTGTTTTGCTTTGTTTTGTTTTTGTGATTTAGGTGAAAAGTTTACAGAGCAAATTCACTTTCCATACAGCAGTTCACATACACGTTGTCTGATGACATTGACAGTTTACCCCAGTGTAACACACCTCCCCTCCTACTTCCACCCGATAGTTACCTCTTCCCTGTGTCCAGCCCTCCATGCACTCCTGCTCCCTGAACTGTCTTCCTGTGCATAAACAACCCTTCTTTCTCCCATGATTAATCTCCAAGGGATGTATCTACTTCAGTTACATGTTCAACTCTTATTTCCAAATGATTTTGAGTTTTGTTTCACATTGTTCTCCCTCTCTATCCAGGATCTCCTACATAGATTCCTCTCTGA
Source organism: Orycteropus afer afer (assembly GCF_000298275.1). Lineage (NCBI taxonomy): Eukaryota > Metazoa > Chordata > Mammalia > Tubulidentata > Orycteropodidae > Orycteropus > Orycteropus afer. Next base: position 2,579,704 of record NW_006921804.1, read on the forward strand.
GAGGTTGACTGTGGTAGCCAGGCACCATCTAGTTCTTCTGGTCTCATAGTCGTATAGGCTTAGGGTACCAGTCGCGAGCACTAATTGTTTCCATGAATCTTTGGTTTTCTTCATTCTTCTTTGCTCTGGATGAAGAGAGACCTATCATTGCATCTAGATGGCTGCTTGCAAGCTTTTGAGATCCCAGTCACTACTCGCCAAAGTAGGAGGTGGAACGATGTTTTGTATAGTATGTTATGCCAATTGAGCTTGATGTCCCCTGTGACTCTGGTCCCGAGGCCACAGGTTCAAATACTCAGTCCCTCTGCGTAGCTGGCTGTGACCAAGAAGTGACTACAACCTTGTCCCTTGTCAGCTCTACTATACCCCTGGGAGTTCTTACAGAACATACAAATACATTTATAGAACCATTGTCTGCCAACCCTATACATGGTCTTGGGTACACTCCCTGCTGCATAAACATACCTAATAGTTCAGCCTGTCCACCCATCCATCCACCCATATAAGCGTGTTTGCCTTCACTGATAACACAGGATTGTATGTGCAGAAGGGTTCATCCTTGTTATCTGCACCTGCCATGTACTTCTCTATGTCTTCCTCTTCCTTAGTGCTACCATGTTGAGCACTCACATTTGGTACACTGCCCTTCTCTTCACCCAAATCAATACTTACCTCTAACATTCTAACAATGTTTCCCCCTTCCCCTCCCACCCCTGGTAACCAACAAAGAAAATTTCCTTCCTTGTAGAAACCATTCCTTGACTTTTACAATAACAGATTAATACAATATTTATCCTTCTCTGGTTGACTTATTTCACTCAGCATAACAGTGTCCTCCAAAGTTCATCCATGTTATGCAATGATTTGCAGATTCTACATTATTCTTTAGGGTTGCATAGTACTCCATTGTGTGTATGTACCACAGTTTGGTTATCCATTCCCCAGTTGATGGACACCTAGATTGTTTCCAACTTTTTGCTATTGTAAATAGTGCTGTGATGAACATGGGTGTGCATATGTCTGTTCTTGTCATGGCTCTCACTTCCTTAGGATATATACCTACTAATGGAATGGCTGGATCAAATAGTATTTCTATTTCCTACTTTTTAAGGAATCGCTGTGCTGCTTTCCACAGTGGTTGTACCATTTTACAGTCCCACCAGCAGTGTATGAGAGTCTCAATTTCTCCACATCCTTGCCAGCATTTGTTATTTTCTGTCTTGTTGAACTTTAGTTAGTTAGGCTGTTAGTGCCGGGGGCAAGATGGTATCTCGTTGTTTTGATTTGCATCTCTCTGATGGCTAATGATCG
>NW_006921804.1:2581599-2588478 GCF_000298275.1 Orycteropus afer afer
TACGGAAGTAGATTGCCCCATCTTCCTTCCAAGGAGTGGCTGGTGGGTTTGAACCGCCAGCCTTCTGGTTAGCAGTCAAGTGCCTTAGGGTACCTAAGTTGTTGGCAGCATAACAGGTTCCCAATCCACAGAAGAGTGTCTTTTTTTCAGGATGTCCATAAATATATATATTGGAAGCAGGCCACACCCCTAGGGAAATTCCCTAAGGCACTTGACTGTTAACCAGAAGGCTGGCGGTTCAAACCCACCAGCCACTCCTCGGAAGGAAGGTTGGGCAAGCTACTTCCATAGTGATATCTCCTCAGAAACCCAAGGAGGGGTCGCTATGAGTCGGGTCCGACTCGCCAGCACATAACAACAACAACAACAACCTCTCAAACCCAAAGGGGGGTTGCTGTGAGTTGGATCCAACTCGACAGCAGTGAGTTTGGGTTTTTTTTGTTTGTTTGTTTTGGTCCATCATCCCATTTAGATTCTTTTGGCTTTTATGGAAATTTGGCTGTCTTTTTTGTTGTTTAGGAAAACTTGTTTGCGTCTGACATTAGATCAGCAGCAGCTATGTTGCTATAGCCCCCTCTAGTGAGAGTAATTGCTAATGAAGCAATTACTATTTCTGATGTGACTGTTCATTAATCAGGGCCTGGTGGGCATAATAATTAACAAGATTTAATATAAATACTTGAAATAATTACATCCCAAGTTTTTAGGACAAACCATTGCTTCAATTTAGAATTCAATATTGGTAGACATCTCTCTGATCGCTTATTTAGACTGAAAAATTATAGGCCCTAATTCAGAAGCCATCATTTTTTGGTGATAGTAATTGGAGTTGATAAAGATAAGATTCATATATCTTCCTAGAAGGATCTTCTCTATGGTATAGCCTAAGACAAACAGGTATTTATCAGTTCCTTTCAAGTATCTCTTAACATCCTAAATTTTTTGCCCGTTCTGAACTCCCCTGAAAGGAAAACAAAATAAAATAGCCTTTTAAGAAGAAAAATCTGCTCCATATATTTGAGAAAACCAATTTAATGAGCACTTATTCCATACTACAAAGTTACCTAACTTTGTTTAAGTACCTCACTAAATACCACAGATCGAGATACAAGACCTTTACCCCAAGATGATTTAGTTGGAGTAGGGAAAAAAGTCTGAATTTTAAACTGTGAGGATTCTTAGAGATAATGGAATCTGGTGGTTCCCAGTGACTACATAGTTACCATCTTGAGATCTTTATATATATATATTTATATATACACAGTTTTTATTTGTATAAAAGTTATGGAGGAAATTTATTTTCCATGCAGCAGCTCACAAACACGTTTGTCTCATGACATTGGCTGCAATTTCCCACAATGCAACAGCTCCTCTCCCACTTCCTCTCCATAGTTACTTCTTCCCTGTGTCCTTCTGTCCCATGCACTCCCACCCCCCAAGTTTTCTCCCTGTGCATGCACAGCCCTTCTATTCTCCCATGATTGTTCTCTCCAAGGAGTGTATCTACCTAATGTTAAGTGTTCAGCTCATATGCCTGTCTTTTATTTGGCTAGAAGCCACAGGAGTGAGTTCAATTCCAGACCTGTAGGGCAGCTAGGGGCCATATTATCAGAGCTTTTACCAGGCTCTATCACACTAGCAAACCTGGTCCTTTTTTTTTTTTAATGACTTTGAGTGTGTTCCACATTGTTCTCCCACTCTATCCAGGATCTCCTACAAAGATCCCCTTCCAAGTGGTTGACAGTGGTAGCTGGGCACCATGTAGCTCTTCTGGTCTCATAGTTGTATAGGCTGAGGATTCCGTGGTGTACCAGTCACTTAGACTAATTGTTTCCTTGTGTCTTTGGTTTTCTTCATTCATCTTTGCTCTGGCCAAGGATAGACCCATCATTGCATTGAGATAATTTTTAAAAATACAGATTCCTTGGCCCTTGGTCACAAATCATGTGTCTCACACTGTAACTGCTGTAAGAATTCAGAAGTCATAAGATGTAATTTTTGAAGCAAACTGGGACTTAATTTCTATAGGAATTTAGAATGGCACCATCACTGTTAGAGTAATGATAGTATTATAAACTAAAAAATTAGATTGAACACCTGTAATACTTTAAAAATACTTTTTAATAGATTTTTTTGTCACTTTGTCTCTGTAAAAATAGTATGTTAGCAAATTACAGCTTGAACATATCTTAGAAATTATCTAATCTTCTTCCCTTAAATCCTAGAGAAATGAATTTTATATGTTGATGGACTGTACTGTTGTATATTTTTTCCCCAGTGTTTCAATTGGAAAATATTGCAATCTTCAGAGAAGTTGAAAGAATGGTAAAATAAACAATACTCATGTGTTAGGCTGGGTTCTCTAGAGAAGCAAAACTAGTAGAGCTTATATATAGGGACAGAGAGAGAAATTTATCTTAGGAAAATGGCTCGCACACTTACAGAACCTGGCAATTCCCAAGTTCTTGGATCAAACGTCAAGCTGGAGGCTTTTCCCAACTCAGCAGCTGCAGGGGCTGATGAGCTCAAGGTTGGCATGCAGTATACCAGCTGTTGACTCCAACAAATGACGAACCCAAGATCTCCAGGCCAAATGGTGAATTGTTCACTCACGGATAGTTGTAGGCAGCATAACAGGATCCCGATCCACAGAAGAGTGTCTTTTTTTCAGGATATCCATAAATACATTGGAAGCAAGCCACACCCCTAGGGAAATTCCCTTTTAACGGATTGGCTGCTCAGAACATATATATCTGATCTCATCATGGGAATGCTCACATCACAACTGCTTAAACCACACAGAATTTTGGTCCAGCCAAGTTGACATACAACTCCAACTATCATACTTATATATCCTAATCTTGATTTATCAGTTGTCAGTTTGCCAAATCTTTATCTCTACATACACACACACACATACACACACCCTTTGGTTTGGTTTGCATTTTGATCCACTAAGTAATTTGAAAGTAAGTTGCACATATCATGGTATTTCACCTCTAATGATTTAAACAAGTATCAGAAGTAGGACATTCTCCTACCTGATCATACCTAAGAAAATAATTAGTAAATCAGTAAAGTCATCTAATAATATGGTTCATATTTGTATTTTCCCTGATTGTCTTAAAAGTATCTTTTATAGTAGATCATTGTGTTTTGTTTTAATACAATATTTAAGCAAAGTTCATATATTGCATGTGATTTTTATATCTGTCCATTTTAATGTAGAACTCCCCCCCTTTTTTTAAAAAAATGACATTGACCCTTTTTGAAGAACTCTAGGTTAGTTGTCTGGTAAAATATCCTGTATTCTGGATTTATCTGATCATTTCTTCATGATTACATTTAGATTAAATAATCTTCTTAGGGATATATCACATGAATGACATGTTAAACCTTGTTTTGTATCGTATCAGGTGATGAGCAATTAAGATTTTCCCAATATTAGTGATTCTGTTTGGTCTCTTAGGAACTTTGGTTGCATAGTGCCTAAGGCATTTGACTGCTAACCAGAAGGCTGGCGGTTCAAACCTAACAGCCACTCCTCAGAAGGAAGGTTGGACAGTCTACTTCGGTAGTGATAACCACCTCTGAAACCCAAGGAGGGGTTGCTCTGAGTTTGGTCCGACTCCACGTCAGTGAGTTTGGCTTTTTATTTCATTTGGTCTCTTGATTAAAGTGGTGACAACCATATGTCTCCATTATAAAGATACATTTTCCCTGTTACAATTTGTAAATACACTATAGAGGTATAATTGCAGCTGTGACTTGTCCATCTGCAGTCTTCTTTATCTAATGGTTTTAGCATCCATTGATGATCCTTGCCTAAATTATTTATTACATTATTAATTGCAAAATGGTAATTTCTAATTTATCATTTATTCAACATTTGTTAGCTGGCATTTTCTGTGAAAATGATCTTTCCCTTTTCTTCCCCTTTCATTCTGTTTCTCTTTTCTTTTGAGTATCATTATGGACTTAAGCCATTTTAAAACTTGTAATTCATTACAATATAATGAAATGTAATTCATTACTATCATTTTGTGTTGTAGAAGGGGATGCTCAGATTTCCCATATTCAACCACAGGAGCCAGGTCCCCTGTAAGTTGGTTTCTGTCTTCATTAGACATAACCTCATTGATCTTTGAGCACTTCCTTGCTTTCTGCTACAGAAACAGATGTCTTTCACTATGATTTTTTTTTTATTTGCCTGCTGTTGTTCACGAGACTTACCTCATTCTTATTCTTTACTTGCCTCAGGCCTAGAATCAACTATTTCCCCAACAAGCTTTGGGGTTTTTAGTGGAGATTAATAGTTACAGATCAAAATCTGGGCACTGGATGTGCTATATGCCACTAGAGTGTCATTGTTACAGTGTGTTATTGCTTGTAGGACCTTTCAGAACCAGGAAATAAGAGTGTGTGTGTGTGTGTGTGTGTGTGTTTATATGCAAATATATAAATTTATAAGGGGCTGCACAGGTGCTTGTATAGGGGGATAACTGATCTGGTAACTTTTTAGTCAATACTTTGTCTCTATACCCTGAGACTAAAGACAAGTAGAAATATAAAAGAATCTTGAACTTAGATTTTCATTTAGGTTTCATTTTCATAGTGTTACAAGTGAAGCTATTCCAAAATTATTTTGTGAATTTTACAGGGTAGGGTTGAAAAAAATGAGTAAATACTGATAATATTGGGAGCTGGGGTTCTCTTCTTGGAAGAAAGATAAGAAATAGAGCATGAGGAGAGGTAAAGATTGATCATATGCCATTGGATTAGAATTACAGGAATGGTATAAATTTTAATTAAAAAAAAAAAAAAACACTGCATGGAGTCAATTCCAATTCATAGCAATCTGCAGAGTAGAACTGCTACCCTACCCCATGGGGTTTCCAAGGCTGTAAATCTTTATGGAAGTAGACTACCTCATCTTTCTCCTGCAGAGCCACTGGTAGGTTCAAACTGATGAACTTTTGGTTAACAGCCATATGCCTTAACCACTGCACCACCAACATATGAACACAGATACATGACACATATATAAACAGTATACCATTATGTTAAATATATATTTATTTATGGATGAACCATATGAAATTCCATTTCCCCCAGTTAGCTAAAAAGGCCTAGAAACAATGACACCCCACTAACATACTTAGTATGCAGATTTTGATTTCTAAATATCATTCCCACTCAAAGGAACCATATCGCCTTGGAGAAATGGCTAGTCAGGACAGATTTAGGGAAAGCACAAGATGAGACTGAAACATCTTGTCTATACCACTTTTATTTCAAGTTAGTATGAAAGTGATTTTGACTGAAATAAGCAATAGCCGAATTATTATATACTTGTGATTCTCTGACACTTACTACGCTAAGTTTCTCCTTCTGAATCTTTTAAGAGTTATAAGGAATTATGAGAATAATACTTTATTTCTTAAAAATGATCAAGAAATGGAGGACGTTATGCTGAGTGAAATAAGTCAATCACCAAACAACAAGTATTCATCCATTATTGTAAAAAGTCAAGAAAAGGTTTATATATGGAAGGAGGTTTTCTTTGTTGGTTACTAGGGGTGGGTAGGGAGGGGAGGGAACACTCCTAGACAGGTAGAGAAAAGTGTTCATTTGGGTGAAGAGAAGGGCAATGTACCAAAGGGATCAACACAGTGGCACTGAGGAAGAGGAAGACAGAGAGGTACATGGGAGGTACAGACAACAAAGATGAACCCTTTTGTACATGGAGTACTGTGTTGTCAGTGACAGCAAACATTGATCTATGGGTGGTAGATGGGTGGATAAGCTGAACGGTTATGTATGTCTATACAAGGGGAAGTGTCCCCATGACCATGGTGGCAGACAATGTTTTTACAAGTGTATCTGTATGTTCTGTAAGAATTTCCATGTATATAGTAGAGCTGACAATGGACAAGATTGTAGTCACTTCTTGGCCACAGCCAACTACCTGGAGGGAGTGAGTAATTGAACCTGTGGACTCAGGACCATGGTCACAAGAGACATCAGGATCGATTGGCATAATATACTACACAAAAACATTATTCCACCTCCTACTTTGGCTGGTAGCAACTGGGGTCCTTAAAAGCTTGCAAGCAGCCATCTAGATGCAGTGCTGCTTCTCTCATCCAGAGCAAGGAAGAATGAAGAAAACCAAAGATGCATGCAAACAGTTAGTCCAAGTGACTGGTACATTATGTGATCCTCAGCCTATATGACTATGAGATCAAAAGAACCTGGCTATTACTGTCAGCCACTCAAGAGGGGAATCTATGTAGGAGATCCTGGATAGAGTAGGAGAACAATGTGGAACAAAACATAAAATCATTTAAAAAAAAAAAAAAAGGACCAGGTTTGCTGGTCTGATAGAGCCTGGTGCAACCCCTGAGACTGTGGCCCCTAGCTGCCCTACAGGTCTGGAATTGAACCCACTCCTGTGGCTTCCATCCAAACAAAAGGCAATGAGCTGAACACTTACATTATAGGTAGATACACTCCTTGGCGAGATCACTCATGGGAGAAAAGAAGGGCTATATATGCACAGGGAGACAGTTCAGGGGGCAGGAGTGCATAGAAGGAAAGATATAGGGAAGAGATAACTATGGGGAGGAAGTGGGAGGGGAGCTGTTGCATTGTGGGAAATTTCGGTTAATGTCATGAGACAAAGTGTATGTGAACTGCTGTATGGAGGTTGATTTTGCTCTTTCACCCAAATCTCAATAATTTTTGAAAAAAAAAGAAAATCATCAAGAAATACAAATAGGAGCTGGGCGGGGCAAGATGGCGGACTAGGCAGAAGGATTGCACAGACCCTCTTCAACAAAGAAAAGGGAAACCAATTAACACAGACACAGAAGATAA
>NW_006921804.1:2597283-2603222 GCF_000298275.1 Orycteropus afer afer
TGACCCCTCCTTGGGTTTCCGAGGCAGTATCACTACGGAAGTAGGATTGCCCAACCTTCCTTCCGAGGAGTGGCTGGTGGGTTTGAACTGCCAGCCATCTGGTTAGCAGGCAAGTGTCTTAGCCACTATGCTACCAGAGCTCCCCTAATTGTTTAGCCTGTCCACCCATCTCTCCACCCATATACCCATGTTTGCCTTCACTGACAACACAGTACTCTATGTGCAAAAGGGTTCATAGTTGTCTGTACCTCCCATGTACCTCTCTATGTAGTTTGAACCCCTTTTTTTGTAGACACAGTGTCAATCTCTCTTGTTGAAGATCTTCCTCTTTTTCACTGGCCCAATACTTTACCAGGGAGCTCTGATGGTATAGTGCCTAACTAAGCTGATTGATTGCTAACCAGAAGGCTAGTGGTTCAAACCCACCAGCCATTCCTCGTAAGAAAGATTGAGCTATCTACTTCTATAGTGATACTGCCTTGGAAACCCACGGAGGGGTTTCTGTGAGTAGGATCCAACTCGACGGCAGAGTTTTTTTCAGTTTAGTACTTTACCAAACATGATGTCTTTCTCCAGGGACTAGTCCCTCCAGATAATATGTGCAAAGTACATCAGATGAAGTCTCTCCATCCATACTTCAAAGGACCATTATGACTGTACTTCCAAAACAGGTTTATTCATTTTTCTAGTAGTCCATGAAACAGTGTTCTTCGCCAACACCATAATTTAAATGCATCGATTCTTCTTCACTATCTTAGTTATCTAGTAAAGCTGTAACAGAAATACTACAAGTGGTGGCTTTAACAAACAAATTTATTTTCTCATAGCTTGGAGGCTAGAAGTTCTAATTGAAGATGCTGGCTCTAGGGGAGGGCTTTCTTTTCTCTTAGTTCTGGGGGAAGGTCCTTGGCTCCTTGCTTATCTTCATGTGGCATAATGTCTCTCTTTCCCCATCTTAGCTTCTTTTGCTTGCTTGTTTAATTGCTTTTTATTTATCTCAAAAAAAAAATTTTTTTTTAAATAAAGACACACCCTGCACTAATCCTGTCTCATTAGCATAACAAAGGTACTCCCAAATGAAATTATAATCACAGGCATGGAGGCTAGGATTTACAACACATTTTTTTAGGAAGACAGAATTCAATCAGTAACATTCAGTCTTCATTGTCTTAATTAATTAATTAATTAATCAGTCCTAGGTAAGTAATTCTTATTTTTCCTTTGTTGGTTTAAACAGTTTATTTTCTTGAAGTCAAAATTCTAATTCTGTCCCTTTTTACAATTTGAGAGATAACCTTTTGAGGTGATGCTGTTAGGTAATACAGGATTCTGTACCAATTAAACTGTTCTGTGTCATATCATGAGTCAAAAATACCTAATAACAGTCCTTTACTGAAGCCTTTGTAGTATTTCTTCTAGAAGTCTTCATTTCTGCTTGTAGTCGGAGACCTCTAGGCAATTGTATGAAAATTAAGAAACTAGAGATTGTAAGAGCAAATGGCTCTGGTTCGTTTATTGTGATATAGATGGAAGTAAAGTCTTTCATATAATGATTCCATAAGAACTTAACAGTAATTACTCTGAGAGCCAAAGCATACTATGGAAAGTAAGGGCACTGGCAAATTTCCAAACTCTTCTAATATATCCCATGAAATATATGTTACGTTGGTTATGTTATAATGGTAATTTTTAGAAATAAAATCTTTCTGATAAAAAAGAATCCATTTTTTTGACAGTTATTGTGTCAGTCTGTTGTACAAATGTATAGCATACATTATTGTTTTCCTTTCCAACCAGAAAAGTACACAAAAAACTGAAACATACTCATATTAATAATATTTTACTCAAATTAAGGAACTTCTTTTTGATTTTCACATTCTCCTCGCTTTATGAATTTGATGAATGCGATAGCTCTTTTGCTAGTGATACGACTGATAGCACCACCAATGGCCAGAGAGCCAACTCCAACTCATGGCGATAACATGTATCTTAGAATAGAGCTATGTTCCACTGAGTTTTCAGTGGCTAATTTTTCAGAAGTAGATTACCAGGCCTTCTGATGCAACTTAGAGTGAACTCAAACCAGCCAAGTGCATTAACCTTTTGCCACCACCCTTTTGTAGTCTCTTCACTAGTGATAAATTCAATAAAATTTGGAGTATGTCAGAAATTCCCTCTTTTGTAAAAAGGTTTTAGGAGCAAGATCTTGATGTCACTTAATATCTGTCTAGAAAACTCTAAAGATAGCTTGAGTTTAGAAGACTTCTTAATAGCTTTATTATGTTCAGAGCCTGAATTTGGGGAGGCAGTATCAAAAAGTATTGGTATTGACAAGATTTGAATATAATAATGAATACCCAAAGCCAAGTGATGCTTTTAGACAATATGTAAGATAAACATAGTACCAATTAACATTGATTATTAGGAACCCTCCTATGGTAGTTAAGGTTGTGTGTCAGCTTGGCTGGGGCTGGTTGAGTGGCTGTGCAGGTGTTAGTTATTCCCCCGATGAGACTGGCAGTCAACTCCATGGTGGGATCTACTGCAAGCAGCTAAGTAGCTACTATAAGACTATGGTCTGCTTCCCATATATAAGAAGCAGATTTGGGAATGGTCCCTACCTTTTTGGCGTGGTTGAACCCTCCATGTGGCCAAGTAGTTGTTCAGCAGCCTGCCATGTTGTTTGGTACTATTGGGACTGTCCCTTTTAATTTGTCGACCTCAGGTTTGTCAGCCTCAGCAGCCAGCAGCTGCCTGAGTGAAGAAAAGCCTCCAGCTTCAGTGGGCTGGGACCAGGAGGCAGAGCTAAAGCCCAAGGTTGAGGGGCTTTCACCAGCCCCTGGAGCCTGACACTTTGAACTTGGACTTCTAGTCTCCAAAATTGTGAGAGAATAAATTCCTGTTTGTTAAAGCCATCCCATTTGTGGTATTTTCTGTTAGAGCAGCACAGAGGTAACCAATACACTAGCCATTTCAATTTTAGTCTTAAATATTTGTATACATATTCTCTCCTTTAAATGGTGTAACTATGTGAATTAGATATAACTGTAGTGATCCAAATGATTGTTAAAACCATCTAAGCCCCATAGTTTCTGCCAAAGAAGGAAAAAGTGACGTACTGTGAATGGTTTACATTTATAAACAGGACATTGTAAAAAACTAATTAACTACTTAGAAGGGCTTTTGTTTTTCATTTATTACACAGACACACACACAAAACCTGTCATTTCATTTTTACAGTTTCAATCATAGGTCAGAAATAAACACAGGTCACAAAAATTTATCTGGATTACTGTCGGTCATGGCCGCTCTGTACAGCATAAAAGATTTTTCTCCTGAGTGATTTGAGATTATAGTGACACACAAACAAATGAATACCACAGAAGATTCCAGGAGTTACTAGAATGTTCAAATCAAACTAACACAATAAGCCAACCATAAACTCTTATCTTCTGCCATTCCTCAGAGGCTCCATGGGCCAGACAGAGTAGCAAAAGAGATTCTCATATTGATGTCACTAACATAGAGATAAGGAGCTCTGGTAGCATAGTGGCTAAAAGCACTTGACTGCTAACCAGAAGGCTGGCGGTTCAAACCCACCAGCCACTCCTCGGAAGGAAGGTTGGGCAATCCTACTTCCGTAGTGATACTGCCTCGGAAACCCAAGGAGGGGTCGCTATGAGTCGGGGCCGACTCGACGGCACATAACAACAACAACAACAACATAGAGATAAGGGGCCATGCCCAAATCAGAACCAGAATCAGACTTGGGCAAGTAGCAGGTAGACAATTCCTCACATGATTCGAATCACACATCTTAGTGATCTGCATTTTAAAATCAAGAGGAAAATAGTTTTTTGTTAGGGAATTAGTAATTAAGAGGAATATTCAAAGTTTCATTCATTTTGGGCACTAGAACTACACAGGTGACCTGGACTTTTTTTGTGGCTTTGTGTTTGTTTATTTTGGAGTACAAAATACTTTCTTCTCCAACTGCTGTCTGTTATATGCTTGCTTACCCCAAGGGCAGCAAGGTAAATTATCAGTTCTACTTCCACTCCAGCTTTAGCTAAATAAAACCTTTCATGTCTAAATAGTTAGGGTAAATCTTGAAACTAATGAAATATTGACCAAATATTCTTCCAAACGGTGTGCTTGGTTCTTGACATAGTTGACCTAATTGGTTATGTTTGATGATGAAATACAACTTTAGTTGGGTTAGAAAAAACTGTCCTTCTGTTCACAATCATTTTTTTTTAATAAGTTTTTTAAAATAAGAAAAGTTGTCTTTAGTTATAAGTAAATCTAATATTTTTCCTTCCCTTTGAAACTATTTCCTAACTCCTTGGCCCTCTTTAAAATTTTCACATGCCCTAGTGTGGTGTAATGAATTACATGGTATGGCTTTTTTAGTCATAGTCTTTGTAACTCCCACTGGATTACTGTGAGTAGCTTCTTTTAAACTCTTGATTGTTGAAGTCATCTACCTGGGGTATTTGTGTTGACCCAGCACTAAGTAATCTTCTAGGAAAGTTTGCTCACTCTCAGGTTTGTAGAACTCTGATGTTGGGATTGATTAGTTTTGCCACTCTGCCAGGTTTAAAATGAGCCCTCTTGGGGGGGGGTGGGCGCGGTGAATCTCACTGCCAGCTGAGAAACATACCCAGCTGAGATAGTGGCAATGAAACCAAGAGGAGTGGGACAGAGGGGCTGGCCCACAGAGCGAGAGGCCAAGGTCCAGAGAGGCGTGTCTAAGGGCACAGAGGCGTGTCTAAGGGCACAGCAGAGGGGAGACTGTCCTGACCAAAGAACTGTATCCTGAGCACATTTCTGATCTTGAATTGTAGCCTGTTGCTTCCCTAATAAACCCCATAATCTCTGAGTTCTGTGTGGCCCCTGCAGCAAATTATTGAACCCAGCAGAAAGGTGGTGGGTGCTGTGGGAAGGACAGTTGGTGTCAAGGTTGGTGAGAGAGCTAGAGGGTGGCCTGATAGGAAAAGGCCTTGGGCTTCTAGTGGTGATTCTGACTTCCTCTTGTCAATTTAAAGGAGATTAGAAGATGCTGCCTCCTTTCCCCTTTAGCACCTAGTTTTTGAATTTATCTGGATGGCTTTAGCCAGATGAGCTCTTTTATTTTCTCTAATGTGCCACCCTCATTCCATCTTTGATTTTATATCAGTGGTTTACCTCTGTCTGGTCTTCCTACATATCCTGGATCCTCTCCTAACTGACATCTCAGTAATGTTTACATCTTAGCTCAATATCATTGCTTCAGAGAAACCATCTCTAATCATTTATTCTAAAATAGTTACCCAAGAACTTTCTCCCCATCACATTTTACTTATCTTCCTACCATTATTTTCTAATATTTTCTGTTTGCTTAGTTATTTTCTTTTTTCCTTATCACGTGCCTATGCAATTAGAATATAAACTATCTTACCATTAATTCTTTCTTTAAATTCATTTTATTGAAATATAATTTATGTACAGTGAAAAAAACTAAAAGTGACATGGGTCAGTGTTTTGTTTTGTTTTGTTTTTTTGCAGTGTTCCCTCCCCTCCCCTCCCACCCCTGGCACCCAACAAAGAAAGTTTCCCTCCTTATATAAACCTTTCCTTGACCCTCCACAACAACGAACTAATCCTGTATTTGTCCTTCTGTGATTGACTTATTTCACTCAGCATAATGTCCTCCAAGTTCATCCATATTATGAGGTATTTTGCAGACTCTACGTTATTCTTTAGTTCCGCATAACATTCCAGTATGTGTATGTACCATAGTTTGGTCATCCACTTTTCCACTGATGGGCACATAGGTTGTTTCCGTCGTTTTGCTATTGCAAATAGTGCTGTGATGAACATGAGCGTGCATGTATCTATTCCTATCCTGGCTCTCACCTCTCTAGGATATATACCTAGTAATGGGATTGCTGGGTCAA
>NW_006921804.1:2604534-2611259 GCF_000298275.1 Orycteropus afer afer
ATCTTTTTTCTGATTGATCCCTTTCCAAAGAAGTATTCAGGTATTTGTCTTCAATCTCATTAATTCTGTCTTCCATTGCATCAGTTCTACTCCTTTGCCCTTTCAATGTGTTATCTATTACTGCCAATTTAGTATTAGTCTTCTGGGTTTCTATCTATAGATTTAGAATCCTTTCTAATTTTTCATTTATTTTGTCATTTTATTCTTGTATTTTCTTCCAGAATTCTTCTTTTCCTTGGTCTGTCTCTCAGTCCTTTGAAGATACCTAACTATAATTCTTTTGAATTCCTTATCAGGGAGTTCCAGTGCTGCATCTTCCTCGGGGATGTATTCTGGGTCTGTATCCTGGTCCCTTGTTTTTCCTCCTTTATCTTGCTTCTTTGTGTGGACTGTGATGCTCTGTTGTCTCCAAGGCATTGTGACATTTCTGTGTTTATATTTAATTGGTGGTTATATGTTGGAGTGACCTGCCCACAGTTTTCATTTTCTTTGTTTTGTATGTTGTCTATACAGGCAGGGTACTGTGCTGTGCTCCTCTATTCACTAGTTGACGGCACTTATACACTCACCACCTGTCTCCTTTCCTGTTGTTGGCCTCTCGTATGGCCGTTGCTTACCCTGGCAAACAGAGCTGTTCTTGGTCCTGTTTCTGTTCCGGTTTTTCCACTAGTTGGTGCCTAATCCACTTCTTTATAGTTCCTTTCAAAGTTCAGGGTTCCAGGAATTATCTTCTGTGTCTCTGTCAATTGGTTTTTCTTTTCTTTGTTGAAGAGAGTCTGTGTCGCTTGTCTGCCTATTTCTCCATCTTACCGGAAGAAGCTCTTACCATTAATTCTCAACACTTAGAAAAGGATCTAGATTTAATGAGTGCTCAGTAATTGAGTACAAAAAAGATCCACTAGAAAGATCAGACTTGAAATTTAAGAACTTCAGATTCTTCAAATAACATACGTTTTTGAGCCTGTTTTCTCATCTGCAAAGTATGTATTATTATGTGCATGCTTATTACAAGATAAACAAACAAGATCTCAGCAAACCCATAACAAATGGAGAGATTGAATCTGTAATTTAAAATCTTCCAATAAAGAAGAATCCTGGACCAGGTGGCTTTGCTAGGAAATTATTATACTAAACATTTAAAGAAGGAGTAACTCAATCTTCTTAAACTTTTCACAGATGACATGATCCTATATATATAGCTCAATTAATCCAGAAGAAAACTTGTAGAGCTAGTAAGTGAATTCCACGAAGTGGCAGGATACATGGTCAACACACAAAAATCAGGTTTTTATATATCATCATTGAAAGATCTGAAAAGTGAGCTAAGGAAACAAGTCCATGTACAATAACATCTAAAAGAATAAAGTACCTAGGATTGAATTTATCCAAGAGAGTAAAAGATGTGTACATTGAAAACTGAAACATTACTGAAAGAAATTAAAGGCCTAAAAAGTAGAAAGACATTCCATGCTCATGGAGTAGAAGGTTCAATATTGTTAAGATGTCGATGTTACACAAAATGAGCTCAGCACAGATTATGTGGAACAAAGAAATCAGCAACACCACAAAAAACACATAAGAAAATGACATTAATAAGTTTGTCCTTGTCAGTAATCACATTGAATGTAAATGGATTAAAGGCACCACTCAAGAGACAGAGAGTTGCAGACTGGATAAGAAAACATGACCCATCAGTATGCTGTCTATAAGAGACTCACCTTAGACAAAAAGACAAAAATAGACTAAAATTCAAAGGTTAGAAAAAGATAGACCAAGCAGATGGCAACCAGAGAGCAAGAATAGCAGTATTCATTTCTGGTAAAATAGACTTTAAGACAAAAACAACCATAAGAGACAAGGAAGGACATTATATAACGATTATAGGATCAGTTGAACAAGAGGACTTAACCGTAAAAAAATGTCTACATACCCAATGAAAGAGCCCCAAAATGCATAAAGCAGACTTTAACAGAATTGGAAAGACAAATAGATGACTCTACAGTAATAGTAGGAGACTATAATACACCACTTTCAATAAAAGAACAACTGGGAAAAAACTCAACAAAGATGCAGAAGAGCTAAACAACATAATCAACCAACTTGACCTTCTAGACATCTACAGAGCACTTCACCCAATGACAGCAAAATATACATTCTTTTCTTGACATGAAACAATCTCCAGGATTGACAATATGTTAGGCCACAAAGCAAGCTTCAATAAAAGTAAAAAACATTGAAATACTACAAAGCATCTTCTCAGATCACAATGCTATAAAATTAGAAATCAACATTAGGAAGACCAATGGAAAAAAGAACAAATGTATGGGAACTGAATAACATAATCCTCAAAAACAAATGGATAATAGAAATAAAAACTTAATCTAAAAAATTTCTTGAATCAGGATGAAAAGGCAACATACCACAATCTTTGGGACACAGCAAAAGTAGTGATCATAGGGCAATTTCTAGCAATAGAAGCACACATCAGAAGAGAAGAAAAAGACAAAAATCAACACTTTATCCCAGCATCTCCAACAATTACAAAAAGAACAACAGGAAAAGCCTGCAGTCACCAGAAGAAAAAAATGAAACAAAATTGAAAGATAATAGAAAAAGTAAGACTGGAAGTTGGTTCTTTGAGAAGATTAATAAAATTGACAAACAACTGGCAAACTTAAAGAAAATGAAGAAGATGCAAATAACACAAATAAGAAATGAAAGGGGTGACATCACAACAGAGCCAACAGAAATTAAAAGAGCAGTATAAGGATAGTATTTAGAACTGTACTCCAGTAGAATTGAAAACCTACAAGAAATGGACAGATTTCTAGAAACACAGTACTTACTTAAACTAACACATACTGAGGTAGAAAACTTGAACAGACCCAGAACAAAAGAAGAAATTGAACAGGATATTTAAAAAAAAAAAAAAAAAAAAAAAAAAGCCCTTGACCCAGATGGTTTCACTGGAGAATTCTAAGAGTCCTTCAGAGAAGAGCTGACACCAACCCTACTCAAACTATTCCAGAACATAGAAAAGGATGGAATGCTCCCAAATTTATTTTATGAAGCAAGCATAACCCTGATACCAAACAAGGCAAAGACACCACTAGAAAGGAAAACTAAAGACTAATATCCCACATGAATATATATAGATGCAAAAATCTTCAACAAAATCCTAGCCAATAGACTCCAGCAACATATAAATAATAATAATAATAATACATCATGACCAAGAGGGATTCTTACCAGGTATGCAAGGATGGTTCAACATTAGAAAAGCAATCACCATAATCCATCACATAAGTGAAATAAAGGAAAAGAATCACATGATCATATCAATATATGCAGAAAAGACATTTGATAAAATCCAACATCCGTTCCTGATAAAAACTCACAGAAAAATAGGAATAGAAGGGAAATTTCTCCACATAATAAAGGGCATATATGCAAAACCAACAACCAACATTATTCTGAGTGGAGAGAGACTGATACCATCCCCCTTGTGAACAGGACCCAGACAAGGATGCCTTCTATCTCCGTTTCTACTCAATATTGTATTGGAACTCCTAGCCAGGACAATAAGACAGGAAAGGGAGATCAAAGGCATCCACATTAGTAAGGAAGAAGTAAAACTATCCCTGTTTGCAGATGATATGATCCTATCTATAGAAACCCCAAGAGACTCAGGAAGAAAACTACTGGGATTTATTGAAAGATTTAGCATTGTGGTAGGATACAAGATCAACATACAAAAGTCCATTGCATTCCTCCACATCATCAAAGAGGTCTCGGAAAAGGAAGGGAGTTAATACCATTTATAATAGCTACCAAAAAGATAAGATTCTTGGGAATAAATCTTGCCAGGAACACAAAAGACCTATACAAAGAAAACTATGAAACACTACTTCAAGGAACTATAAGAGATCTACATGAGTGGAAGAACATTCCATCATCATGGATAGGAAGATTGAACATTGTGAAAATGTCAAATCTGTACATTCAATGCAATCCTGATCCAGATTCCATCCACATTCTTTGAAGACATGGGAAAACCAGTCACTAATATTATATGGAAAGGAAAGAGACCTCAGATAAGCAAAACACTGCTGAAGAAGAACGAAGAAGGGAGTCTCACACTCCCAGATCTCAAAACCTACTACACAACCACAGTTGTCAAAACAGCTTGGTATTGGTACAATGACAGATACATAGGTCAGTGGAACAGAATTGAGAACCCAGAAATAGATCCATCAACCTATGGTCAGCTGAGCTTTGACAAGGGGCCAAAATTCATTAAATGGGGAAGAGATAGTCTCTTTTACAAATAGTGCTGGCAAAACTGGATATTCATTGGCAGAAAAATGAAACAAGATCCCTACCTCACACCATACACAAAAACTAACTCCAGGTGGATCGAAGACTTAAATGTGAAACCTAAAACTAAGTTCATCAAAGAAAAACTAGGGGCAAACTTAGGGGCCCTAATTTATGGCACAAATAGACTATCGAGCATAACCCAAGATGCACAAACCACAGAAGATAAACTAGATAATTGAGACCTTCTAAAAATTAAATTCTCATGTGCATCAAAAGACTTCTCCAAAACAGTGAAAAAGAAGAGCCTACAGAATGGGAAACAAATATTTGGCAATGACCTATCTTATCTCTAAAATTTATAGAAAACACCAGTACCTCAATATCAAAAAGACATACAATCCAATTAAAAAGCAGGCAGCAGATATGAACAGACACTTCACCAAAGAAGATTTTGAGGCAGCCAACAAACTCATGAAGAAAGGTTCGTGATCATTAGCCATTAGGGAGATGCAAATCAAAACAACCATGACGTACCATCTCACTCCAGCATTAATAACAAAGTTCAACAAGACCAAAAATAACAAATCCTGGTGAGGATGTGGAGAGAATAGGACTCTTACACACTGCTGGAGGGAACTGTAAAATGGTGCAACCACTGTGGAAATCAGTATGGCAATTCCTTAGAAAGCTGGAAATAGAAATATCATTTGATCCAGCAGTCCCATTACTAGGCATGTATCCTAAAGAAGTGAAAGTCAGGACACGAACAGATATACATACATCCATGTTCATCACAGTACTGTTCACAATAGCAAAGAGATGGAAACAGCCTAGGTGCCCATTAACCGAGAAATGGATAAGCATATTGTGGTACATACAGACAGCAAAATACTTTGCAACCCTAAAGAATAATGTAGAATCTGCAAAATACCGTATAACATGGATGAACTTGAAGAACATTATGCTGAGTGAAATAAGTCAACCATAGGAAGACAAATATTGGGTTAGTCCACTATTGTAATAAGGAAAGGTTTATACATAGAAAGAAACTTTCTTTGTTGCTTACCAGGGATGAGAGGGGAGGGGAGGCTAAATTCCTAGATAGATTGGGGGGAAAATAATAACAGATATATACCGAAGATTATTAGTGGTTATCAAGGATAAGAGGGAGGAGTGGAAAGGGGAAGCTTTTCTTTGTTGGCCATTGAGTTTATGATAATGGTGGTGGAATATTTAGTAAAAGGATAGTGGTAATGATGGCATAACATGAAAAATGTCATCAGTGTATCTGAGCTATAAAAGGGGAAGTAGCTATGTTGGCAAATGTCTTGTGTATGTTTTTACCACAATAATTTTTTTTTTTTTTTAAGTCAGTGCTACATAAAGCAATTTACAGATCCAGTAGTTTCCATCACATTTCAAGAGCCTTCTTTGCAACAATAGAAAAGCTAATTCTCAAATTTATTTGGAATAGCAAGGAGCCCTAAAAAGCCAAAGCAGTCTTGTAAAAGAACAGACAGGAAGACTTGCACTTCCTGATCTCAAAACACATTACCAAGCTACAGTATTTAAAATAGCCTGGTACTGGTACAATGGAATAGAATTGAGAGTCCACAAGTAGATTATACATCTATGGTCAATTAATTTGTGACAAGCATGCTGAGTCCATCTAGTGAGTAAGGATTAGTCTCTTTTAGCAAATGGTTTTGAGACACCTGAATTTCCACAAACAGAAGAATGAATCTGGACCACTTCACACCATACACAATAACTCCACCACTAGTCGCTCGAGTTTCTCATACTGTGGTGTCTTGAGTGTTGCTTGAGACTGGAGGCTATGCCACTGGTATTACAAATACTGGCAGAGTCATCTGTGGTGGACAGGTTTCAGTGGAGCTTCCAGACTAAGAAAGACTGGGAAGAAGGATGGGGCTATCCGCTTCTAAAAAAATTAGCCAGTGAAAACCTTATGAATAGCAGTGAAACACTGTCTGATACCTTACTGTAAAGCTTTCTGGATAGCCATGAAACATTGTCTGATCTGGAAGGTGAGCCTTTCAGGTTAGATTTGATACATTGAACACTAATGTCTGAAGACCAGACGAATTGTGGGATAACATCAAGAACATCATACATGAAGAAAGCAAACTGCCATTAAAAAGACAGGAAAGGAAGAAAAGACCAAAATGGATGTCAGAAGAGACTCTGAAACTTGCTCTTGAATGGAGAGTAGCTAAAGCCGACAAAAGAAATGAAGAAATAGCCATCCCATTACTAGGTATATACCCTAAAGAAGTGAGAGCCGTAACAAGAACAGATATATGCACGCCGATGTTCATCGCAGCACTATTTACAATAGCCAGAACTTGGAAACAACCTAGATGTCCAACAACTGAGGAATGGAT
>NW_006921804.1:2612534-2620758 GCF_000298275.1 Orycteropus afer afer
ATGAAGGGAAGGACACTGGGAGGAGGTAACTATGGGGAGGAAATGGGAGGGGAGCTGCTGCATTGTAAATTTTGGTCAATGTCATGTGATAAAGTATATGTGAACTGCTGTATGAAAAGTGAATTTACTCTGTAAATCTTCACCCAAATCCTAACAAAAAAAAAAAGAGAGAGAGAGAGAAAAAAATGAAGAAATAAAAGAGCTGAACAGAAGATTTCAAAGGGCAGCTCGAGAAGACAAGTATTATAATGAAATGTGCAAGACATTAAGTTAGAAGACCAAAAAGGAAGAACATTCTGGGTATTTCTCAAGCTGAAAGAACTGAAGAATATATTCAAGACTCAAGTTATAATATTGAAGGATTCTATAGGCAAAATACTGAATGGTGCAGGAAGCATTGAAAGAAGATGGAAGAGTCACTACCAAACAGAGTGGGTGACATGCAGCCATTTCAGGAATTACCAAATGATCAAAAACCAGTGATACTGAAAATCCAAGCTGCACTGAAGGCATTGGCAAAAAAAAAAAAAAAAAAAGGCTCAAGGAATTGATGGGATACTCATTGAGATGTTTCAACAAAAAGATGCAATGCTGGAAGTGCTCACTCATTTATACCTAAAAATTTAGGAGATAGCTACCAGGCCAGCCAATTGTAGAGATCCATATTTGTGCCCTTTCCAAGAAAGGTGATCCAACAGAATGTGGAAAATATCAAACAATATCATTAATATCACATGCAAGTAAAATTCTACTGAAAATAATTCAAAATGGCTGCAACAGAGCATCACCAGGGAACTGCCAGAAATTCAAGCCAGATTCAGAAGAGGATGTGAAATGAGGGATATTATTGCTGATGTCAGGTGGATCTTGGCGGAAAGTGGAGTATACCAGAAAGATGTTTGCTTGTGTTCTATTGATTATGCAAAACCTTTAAACTGTGTGGATCATAACAAGTTATGAATAACAGGGTGAAAAATGGGAATTCAGAACACTTAATTGTGCTCATGAGGAACCAGTACATAGACCAAAAGGCTATCATTAGAACAGAACAAAGAGACTACTACATGGTTTAAAATCAGGAAAGGTGTGCATCAGGGTCATATATTTTCACCATACTTGTTCAGTCGTGTGCTGAGCAAATAATCTGAGAAGCTGGACTATATAAGGAAGAATGCATCATCAGGATTATAGGAAGACTCATTAACAATCTGCTATATGCAGATGACACAAGCTTGCTTGCTGGAAGTGAAGATGACTTGAAGCACTTACTGATGAATATCAAAGACTACATACAGCTTTAAGTGTGTATTATACCTCAACCTAAAGAAAACTTAAAATCCTCATGACTGGACTAGTAAGCAGTATCACAACAATTGGAGCAAAGATTGAAGTAGTCAAGGATTTCATTTTACTTGGATCTACAGTCAACACCCATGGAAGCAGCAGTCAGGAAATCAGTCAACATGTGGCACTGTGCAAATCTGCGACAAATGACCTCTTTAAAATGTTAAAGAGCAGAGATGTCACTTTGAAGACTAAAGTATACCTAACCCAAGTCATGGTATTTTCAATAGCATCATGTGCTTGTGAAAACTGAACAGTGAATATGGAAGACTGAAAAAGAATTGATGCATTTGCATCAATTTCTTTAGTGTTGGCAAAGAATATTGAAAATACCATGGGCTGCCAGAAGAATGAACAAATCTGTCTTGGAAGAAGTATAGCCAGAACGTTACATAGAAGTGAGAATGGCCTGACTTCTTTTTCTGTACTTTGGTCATGTTGTCAGAAGGGACCACTCCCTGGAGAAGGATTTCATGCTTGATAAAATAGCAAACCAAAAAACCAAACTCACTGCCATCAAGTCAGTTCTGACCCATAGTGACCCCCAATGGGTTTTCAAGGTAGTAAATCTTTATAGAAGTTGATTGCCTCGTCTTCCTTCCATAGAACAGCTGGTGGGTTTGAACCACCAACTTTCTGGCCAGCAGTCAAGTGCCTTAGGCACTGTGCCACCAGAACCCTTTATTGATAAGGTAGAGGGTCAGAGAAAATTAGAAGACCTGCCACAAGATGGATAGACACACTGGCTGCATCAATGGTCTCAAGCATAGCAACAATTGTGAGAATAGCACATGACTGGGGCAGTGTTTCATTCTGTCATACATAGGGTCGCTATGAGTGGTAACCAACTTGACAGCAACTAATAACTACTACTGCTATGTTACTTAGGGGACACTGAGCTTCTGTTTTGAGTAATGGAAAGATTTAGAAATGGATAATGCTAATAGTTCGACAACATGATAAACATAATTATCGTCACTGAATTGTGAAGATTATTGAGACGGTAAATAGTGTGTTTCAAGTATGTTTAGCACAATTTGAAAAGAAAAGACTAGATCTGCTTTTTAAAAGAAAGTATTTTAAAATTTGAACAGAAAAGAGAAAAATAATCAGCTTTGCTTTTATTAACTGGAACTTTATGCCAAAATAATTCAGTTGTCCAAATGAGACTCTTCTGAAACCCTGTTTTCCTCCCTTTTTTCTTAGTTCCTTTTTCCTTCTTTGTATATATCTGAAATCTCTAGAAGTTGATCTCATACCAAACATTAGAAAACAAATTAGTATGGTGAGTAGACTTTACCTGAGGGACATGATAGAATAAAGAAAGAATAATGTAGTTCTAGGAATTAAACAAGAAATTGAAATTTTAATCTTAAATCCTCTCTTACCAGTTACTAAAATTAAGGCAAGTCACTTAACCTTGCAGACATGTATTTCCATATCTATAAAATAGAGCTGATATTTTCTTTTACCTGCTTCACAAGGTTGATGTAAGTGATATATGGAAATACTTTATAAATTCTAAATCATTAACCAAATATAAGGTAATCATTATGATCATACATGGAATTGAGTTCATTCTGGAAAACTATGAGAAAATTAAAGACCCTATTTCTTATGTATAACTCCTAAAAGGCAACTCCAAAAATTTAGATTTTTTTTAAATGTATGAAAGTATTTGGTACTTGCCCTTGAAAAACATTTTTAAACTCCTTCCAAAAATAACCATTTATAATTTAAGCCACTGTTAAATACTCTTGATAGGGTGATCTGTTTCTGTATTTGGCCACAGGAAAAAATTCATTGCCTCTGTTTCCCATTCTTTTCCTGATCCCAGCCCAAAGAGCCGATTGATTCAATTAAAGAAAGAGAAGCTGGAGTACACTCCAGGAGAACATGAATATGGATTATTCCCAGCCCCCATTCATGTTGGTGAGTACTCAGTATACATACTATATTGCTGAGAATAAATAGTATTTCTTTGGTTTGTGTAAAATATCTTTGTATTGTTATTTCTACCTCTACAGTGTGGTTGAGCTCTTTCTTTGCCGTTTAATATACACACTGCAGAATCCTGCACACTGTTTGCTACTTAAGGGGCAAAATGGCATAAATCTTATTCATTGAAGTTTCAAATTGAAAAATATATTAAGAATATTTGTAACTTTTAATTCCTTAAGTGTATCATCTTCAAAAACCCAGTATTTAGCAGTTTCATTTCAAATGTTTGCCATGTCAAAAGGAGTAAAGTGAAATAATTATCTTTTATGGATATGTAATGATCAAAGGAAGATGTTCTACTGCTTTTCCTAATCATGTATCTGCTTGAAAGTTGAGTAAGTTTCTTTTTCTTTTTTTTTAAATTTTTGTTGTGATTTGGGTGAAAGTTTACAGAGCAAATTCATTTTCCATACAGCAGTTCATACACGTTTTGTGACATTGTAACAGCTCTCTTCCCATTTCCTTCTTGTAGTTACCTCTTCCCTTTGTCCTTCTTTCCTATGCATTCTTGTCCCCTTAGCTGTCTCCCTTTGCAGTACTGCCCTTCTGTTCTCTCATGACTGAGAGTAAGATTCATTTTTAGAGAAAATGTTATACATACATTCAATGGTATATTTAAGATTTAGACAGTCATATCTCCTAAAGAACCCTGGTGGCACAGTGGTTAAAGTGCTCAGCTGCTAACCGTAAAGTTGATGATTGGAGCCCAACAGTTCTCCAAGAGACAAAGCTGTGGCAGTCTTCTTCTGTAAAGATTACAGCTTTCAAAATCCTATGGAGTATTTTAACTTACTCCTGTGGTGGTGCTGAGTTGGAATTGATTCAACAATAGGTTTATCTCCTAGGACCCTATTATTGAGCTTATTAGATAATAAAAGGTACCTAGAACTCATCCTAGATCACTCCCATTCTTTTACCCCCTGTTCTGATTACCTAGTGCCACTCTGACAGGAATATACCACGAATGGGATGGCCTTAACAAACAGGAGTTTATGCTTACAGTTTGGAGGCTTTAAGGCTGAGTTCAGAGTGCCAAGCTCTAGGGGCTATGTGAAAGCCCCTCAGCCTTGGGCTTTAGCTCTGCTTCCTGCTCCCAGCCCACTGAAGCTGGAGGCTTTTCTTCACTCAGCCGCTGGCTGCTGAGGCTGGCAAGCTCAAGGTTGACAAGTAAAAAGGCACAGTCCCTATGTTATCAAACAACATGGCAAAGCCGTTGAGTCAAGTCCATTGAAAGTCCCAGGATCGGCAAAGCATGCCAGGCTGCTGAATGATTCTGCCACGTGCAGGGTTCAAGCTTGCCATAAGCTTGAGACTGTTCCCCAAGGCTTCTCCTCATCTACAGGAAGCAGACCATATCCCTAAGGCAGCTAATGAGCTGCTTGTGGTAGATCCCATCATGGGGAATAACTACCATCAGCTGCCCAGCCACTCAACCAGGCCCAACCAAGTTGACATACAACTTTAACTATCACACCCCCTCAACCAACTGCTTCATCTCTTGAGTTCTGCCATTTCCATCCCTCACATATATCATTTTTCTCTCCAGATTCCATTGCCCTCATTAAAGTCTACCCCACTATTATCTTTTGCTCAGACTGCTGCAATAGCCTTCTACTCTATATGTCCACTTCTATTTTTGCTCCCCTCCAACCTTTTTTCCACACAGCAAAAAGATAAATTATTTTTTAACTTCAACTTACTTGATCATGCTTAAAGTGTTTCAGTGGTATAATGTTCAAGTAGTTGTATTTAAACTCCTATAACTTCAAGAGATGGAGAGAGAATCGCCATCAGCACAAAGCTGATTCCCATGCGATGGAGGACAGACATACCTCCACTGTCCAGCTTTTTTGCCAGTTCAGACACCAGCCATCCCTCCATAGCATTCTCTATTTCTCTCTTTGCTGGGTTGGATGATAATGTTGCAGTGGCCACATAGAGCTCACAGACCATACATACTTAGAGTTGGGTGGTTTATTAAGGGAATAACAGGTTACAGTTTAAGATCAAGATCAGAAAGCATGTAGGCAAAGTCTGGAAGGCTCGTCTGAAGTGGAGTACATATCCCTTCCTTCTTCCGTCCAGGACACTTCTCTCACCTCCTCTAAGACATGCAAGCAGCCCCTTCTTTTAGCCATGCACACCTCCTCTCAGTTGTGTATGTCCCTCTCAGCCATGCAGGCCTCTTCTCAGCCCTCTCAAGACAGACCTCTTGACTGCCTCAGGACAAGTGATGTTGTGCATGCTCCCTCTAAACTGTGCAGATCTCTCTGCCTTTAGACCCCCTGCTATAAGCCTCTCCATTGCTAACAGATGAGCTTACAGACAGTAAATCAGCTTTGCTCTGCTGCTGGACCCCTTCTGGACTGTCAGCATCAGCTCTGCAAGAGGGCCACTTCTGGCCCTTTCACTGCCAGCTCTGCTGCAAGGCCCCTTTCAGGCCTCTTGCTGTCTTCAGTGTTACAGCTCTTAACCTGTATTATAGTTCTTTTCACAGATTCCCTGCCTCCTCTGTCTCTCTGCTTCTTCTCTTTTCTTGCCTCTTTTGCATTTTCTCCTCCTTTTCTTTCCTTATGAAGTTTCTGTGGGGTTAGCTGCATAAATAACCAAATTATTTGTCAAGTTCAAGTCATGGTCCTTCCAGTATGGCCACGAACTGACCAGTCCCCTCAGTGGACTGAGTCACTTCATTTGTATAGTCTGTAATGTATTGACCAATCCCTTCAAGGTATGTAAAGTAAACTAATTACAGGGCAGGTTACAGCCCAGAGCCTGAGTGAGTGAGTATTAAGATCAAAAAGTATCAAGCTGTCAAGTTTACATCTTACTCAGGAAATACCAGTCAACCTGGACTAAAGAAATAAACCCTCTGGGGCAGAAAACCAGGGCAGGTTTCCTCAGGGCTTAGGAGAAAAACATCTCTCAAGCTGTTTCTCCGAAGAACCAAAGCGAAAGGCCATATAAAGGAACTCATTTCTTCAAAAGTGGCTTACCATCAGAGTAAAATCCAAAGACTTTACGAGGGACTTACAGAGTGAGCTTAGTCCCTGCCTTCCCTATCTCTCACTTTCTATTCCTATCTCTCCCTTCTTCACTCTGTTGTGGTGTCATACTGTCCTTCTTTAACTTTTTATTGTGATTTGGATGGAAGTTTACTGAGCAAAATTAATTTCCATTCAATAGTTCATACACAGGAACTCTGGTAGCATAATGCCTAAGGAACTTGACTGCTAACAGAAGGCCGGCAGTTCAAACCCACCAGCCACTCCTCGGAAAGAAGTAGATTTACTTTCATAGTGATACTGCCTCGGAAACCCAAGGAGGGGTTGCTATGAGTCAGGGTCGACTTGACAGCACTTAACAATAACAGTTCATACACATGAACTCCACAGTGTAACAGCAGTCTTCCCACTTCCTCCCTGTGGTTGTTACCCTCCTTCTTTCCTTTCCATTCCTACCTTCTATACTTTATCCCTGAGAAAATGCTGCCCCTTTGATGTCTTGTGGTTGATTGTTCTAAGGAGTGTGTGCCTGCTGATGTCATTGTTCACCTCCTAGATCTGTCTGTTGTTTGGCTGAAAGTTGAGCCACAGAGGTGAGTTCAGTTACAGGCTTAAAGGACACCTGAGAGCCATAGGCCTGAGGCTTCCATTAGTCTCCATCAGACCACTAAGCCTGGTCTTTTTAATTATTTTGAGTTTGGTCCACATTTTTCTCCCACTCCATTGAGGATCTCCTGTTAGGATCCCTTTCAGAGTGGTTGGTAGTGGAGGGTGAGATTCATGTGACCCACTAGTGTCCCTTGGACTAATTGTTTCCATGTGTTTTTTATTTTATTTACTCTTTTTTGCTGCAGACAAGGAGAGATCAATAGTTACACCTTAGGTGGCTGCTTGCAAGCTTTTAAGACCCCAGTCACTATTCATCAAAGTAGAATGTAGAACACTGTCTTTATGGTCTGTGTTATGCCAGTTGACCTGATGTCCGCCACAACTATGGTCCTGAGCCCTAAGGCTCAATGACTCACTCCCTCAAGATGTTTGATTATGGCTAAGAAGTTTTCATAACTTTGCCCCGTAAGCTCTACTATATACAGGGATAATTTTACAGCACATACAGATACTACATAGAAATATCATTTGCTGAACCTATATGTAGTCATGGGTATAATCACATTCACCTACCCCTCTTGTCTATCGACCTATGTATCAAAAAAAAAAAAAAACCCACTGCCATCAGGTCAGTTTTGACTCACAGCCACTCTTGGAACAGAGAAGAACTGCCCCACAGAGTTTCCAAGGCTCTAAATCTTTACAGGCACACACTGTTTCATCTTTGCCCCATGTAACGGCTGTTGCATTCAAACCACCAACAATTTGGTTAGCAGAATGCTTTAACCACTACACCACCAGAGCTCCTTAAATATTAGATGATATATTTTTAATATTTTAAATGAATAGTTGAGCTTGAAAAAATCAAACATATTTCCATCAAGTTGATCTGACTCGTAGTGACCCTATAAGCTGGACTAGAACTGCCCCATTGGCTTTCCATGACTATAACTTTACAGAAACAGACTGCCACACGTTTCTCCCACAGAAGCACCTGGTGAGTTCAAACCACTGATCTTTTGGTTAGAAGCCAAGCTTTTGACCACTATGCCATCAGGGCTCCTTTAAGCTTGAAAACAGAGGTAAAGATTCTCAGCTTCTCAAAACAAATGAGAAACACAAAGCCAAAGCTATGTAGACCTATATAACGAATTGGCTTACAAAACTGAATATACAACAAACATATGAAGAAATGCTCACGATCATTAGCTATTAGAGAGATGCAAATCAAAACAACAATGAGATACCATCTTGCTCCAGCACTAGTA
>NW_006921804.1:2622378-2685282 GCF_000298275.1 Orycteropus afer afer
TTTGGTCAATGACATGAGGCAAAGTATATGTGAACTGCTGTATGAAAAGTAAATTTACTCTGTAAATCTTCACCCAAATCCTAATTTAAAAAAAAAAAAAAAAAACTGAATATAGGTGTCTGTGCCTGGGGACTGAGATTTTTAAGCTTGAACTAGCCAGAAAATAATATTTTGGCCCATATAAAATGAGGAACTAGAAGCTGACCTTGCTACATAAAGTTAGAATATTAGAAAGGCCATTCGTAATACTTATCAAAGAGAAACAGTAATTTCCAATGAAAAACCTGGAAGATACCACCTTAATCAAATAAAGTGGTCATCAGTCATGGGACATACTGAAATCATGAGCCTCCTGGTAGCATGTTATGACAACATGGCATTACTTCTATCATGCCCTGTAAAAGAAGCTTAACCCCTTCAATAGTGATGTCAGAAAATCCCAAAGTAAGGGACATTGTACAGGTCAAATTAACTGTTAAAAATTGAAGGAAACTAAATATGAGGAGTCCCTGGAGGGTGTAAATAATTAATCTGCTCGCTGCTAACCAAAAGATTGGAGGTTTGAGTCCACTCAGAAGAGCCTCAGAAAAAAGTCCTGGTTCTCTATTTCTATAAAATCAGCTATTGAAAACCCTAATAAGTACAGTTCTCCTCTGGCACACGTAAAGTCACCATGAGTTAGAATCAATTTATGGCAGCTGTTTTTAAAGAAACAGGGCAACTGCCTTAGTTGGGTCTTCTAGAGGAGCAAAATCAGTGAGATGTGTAGAGAAAGAGAGATTTACTCCAAGGAACTGGCTCTTACATTTGTGGGGGTTCACTCATCTCAAACTCACTGCCATCGAGTTGGTCCTGACTCATAATAGCCCCTCCTTGGGTTTCTAAGGCAGTACCACTACAGAAGTACTTTGCCCAACCTTCCTTCTGAGAGGTCACTGGTGGGTTTGAACCTCCAGCCTTCTGATTAGTAGTCATATGCCTTAAGCACTATGCCACCAGAGCTCTCTCTGTGGGGGTTAGCAAATCCCAAATCCCTAGGTCAGGTGGCAGGTGAGTGCAGGGTGGAAAGACAGTGAACATTACCAGACTATCCATTTATATTCTGAAGGCAGACCACATCCCAAGGAAGCACTCCTTTGAACTGATTGGGTGATTACATCATATCACATGACAGCAACCATCCAGCATCTTGCTAAACCCTAAGAATCATGGCCTAGCCAAGTTTACGTATAAAATTAACATCACTGCCCACCCCTTATCAACTTGGCACTTATAGACATCTCCTTAAACCATGCATAATCTCTAAATAAGATAATTATGAAGTCTTATTTTTACCTACCATGATATAAATAACATGTGCCAATGAAAACATACTCCTTTTTCAACTTGTATTTTAAAATAAATAATGAGATAAGGGAAGGAAGAAAACAACTTGATGGCAGTGAATTTGATTTATATATAGATGTATATATAGGTATAGATAAATATCCTTAGGTATAGATATATATCCTTGGTGGTACAGTGGTTAAGTACTCTGTTGCTAATCAAATTGGTGGTTTGAATCCACCCAGTGACACCACAAGAGAAAAGACCTGGCAATCTGTTATTGTAAAGATTACTGCCTCAGAAACACCATGGGGCGAGCAGTTCGGCTCTGCCCTATACAGTTGCTATGAGTCAGAATTGACTAGATGGTCCGAAACAACAAATATATGTGCAAATAGTCTCTGATTTATGAGGTATTCGAGTTATGACAGAGAGCACTTAAAACCATCCTTTTTATTGTTGATTTGTTTTTGTACTTCTTACTGTTGTTATGTGCTATATACATTAGTGTAGTGCATAATTTACTAATGTTATCATTCTCATTCCAATCCCCAAAGACAAAGATTAGATTTATCAATACCCTGATAATAAAAGGCAACAGTAATGAAAACTAAAAAAAAAAAAAAAAAGTATGCAACTTACCAGAATCAACTTAGTACTTAGTTGTCAGAACAGAACCCCATCATAAGTCAGAAACTACTTGTTGTATATACAGTATATTATTGTTGTCTCCTAGTGGGAGCATTCCTTCCTTCAGAACTAAGACCTCTAGACCAGCAGAGTATAGGGTTGCGAGGACAGGAAGCAAAAACTTTATGAGTGGGTTACTAGGAGTAATAGCACATGGTGCCACTCTCATTTCCACCCCTTGATTCCTGGAACTGGAATCAAGTGATCCCTGGCTGGGAGAAACAGCTCCATATATTGGATGCTAATTTAAAGCATATATAGCCTCCTGTAGTGCCCAGTCCTGCAAGGTTATTGAGTGCTGTAATTGAAAGGCATTTTTATCATTCTGTTAAGCTAGCTGCTTCAGGATGATGGGGAACATGGTAAGACCAGTGACTTCTATGATCATAGGCCTAATGCCACACTTCATTTCCTGTGAAGTAAGCCCCTTTATCCAAGAATGGATAAGGCATTCTGTAAATTCATGGATGGTAGTCCAATGGATGGTAACCATTGCATGCAGGAAAGGCATATCCATATCCAGAGTATTTGCCTGTTCTTGTAAAAGCCCTTTCCCTGAGCAGTCTAGTGTAATTAGCCTGCTACTAGGTTACTGGTGATTGCTGCAAGGAATGGTGCAATATTAGGGACTCAGTGTTGGTCTCTGTTTGTGGCAGATTAAGCACTCAGCAGTGGCTGTAGCCATGTTGTCCTTGGTGAGTGGAAGTCCATATTGCTGAGCCACTGCGTAACCCTTATCCCTGCCACTATGGTCATGAGTCCAGTAAGCAATGACAAGAGTTAAGTGGGGAAAGCGGCTGACTGGTATCCACATAACATGTTATCCTCTCCACTTTGTTGTTAAAATTCTCTTTTGCCAAGGTCACCCTTTGATGAGCATTAATTCACGTAAGATACAAAGATCTACATTTCTATGGCACGTTCAGAGATGTCTGTCTACTTCTCCCTCCCCCATATGTCCTTGTTACCCATTTTCCAATCATGTTCCTTTCAAATCCCTGACATCCAGCCAAACCACGGGCCACAATCTATGAATCAGTAGTATATAATCACATATCTGGCCATTTCTCTTTTTACGCAAAACAAACAACGAGGTAATACTGTCCACTGTCAGTATTACTCAGTATTCAAATATTTTCAGAAAATAGATTAAATACTTCCTAACTCACTTTATAAAGCCATTATAATCCTGATACAAACTTGACAAAGACCTTAGAAAAAAAGGAAATCCCTCATGATGAAGATATACATTGTTGTTGTTGTTGTTATTTGCCGTCGAGTCGGCCCTGACTCATAGCGACCCCTCCTTGGGTTTCCGAGGCAGTATCACTACGGAAGTAGGATTGCCCAACCTTCCTTCCAAGGAGTGGCTGGTGGGTTTGAACCGCCAGCCTTCTGGTTAGCAGTCAAGTGCCTTAGGCACTATGCTACCAGAGCTCCTGAAGATACACATACACACACAAAAAAAAAAAATAAGTAAATAAGAATAACTCCTAGTTCTAGAAAGGAATTTCCTCAGGGATTTACAAGATACCTACAGTTAACATCATTCTTAATAAAGTAATATCAATGCTTCCCCCAAAATAGGACTGAAGCACATGTTACAAGTTTAAAAGATCTTTAAAAAGTTATTTTGAAGTCCTACCCCAGTATATGTAAATGTGACACTATCTGGAAATAGGATCTTTGCTGATGTAATTAATTAACGTGAGATCATACTATAGCAGGGTGGCCTATAATTCAGTATGACTGAGATCCTTATAAAAAAGGAGGAGAAACAGACATAGAGGGAAAACAACCATGTGAAGACAGAGGTAGAAAATGTAGTTATGCTGCCAAGGAACACCTAGACATACCAGAAGCTGGAAGACGCAAGAAGGGATCTTCCCTCTAGAGCCTCAGAGATAGCATGACCCTTTCAAAACCTTGAATTTTAGATTTCTGTCATCCAAAACTGTGCAACAATTAATTCTGTTATTTTAAACCACCCACTTTATAATTTGTTACAGCGTTCCTTGGAAACTGATACAGATGTCCACTGTCACTACTCTATTCAACATTGTCCTAGGTATTCTAGCTAGTGCAGTGAGGCAAGAAAAGGCATGAAGATATGGAAGAAAGAAGAAACATTGTTTCATTTCACAGATAACATGACCATTTATGTAGAAAAGCTAAAGGGATCTACAAGCAAACCACAACTAGTCACAAAGTTACTGGGAACAAATTCAATTTTTAAAAATTGTATTTATCATATTGGAAGCAAAGCAACTAGAAAATTACATTTTTTTAGAACTTTAGAAAAGTGTTATAAACAACTAAGATAAGTAGGAATAAATTTTCCCCAAAACAGACGTGACCTCTACACTAAAAACTAAACCATTGTTCAGAGAAAGTAAAAAGATACAAATAAATGGAGATATATATCATGTTCAAGGATTAAAAGCCTCTTTTGTTGTATTCAGTGTAATCCAAGTCATAATACCAGTAGGCTTTTCTGTATAAAATTGATATCCTGGTTCTGAAATTTGTGTGGAACCACAAAAGTTTTAGAATGTTAAAAATGATTCTTAAAAAGGAAAGCAAAGCAGTAGAATCAAAACTCTGGTACTGGTATGATTCTATATTTGTCAAACAGAATTAAATACCCAGAAATACACCAACTCTTTGATGGTCTTTTAGTTATTAACAGAAGTGCCAAAATAATTCAATAGGAAGTAGAAATTCCTTTCAATAAATTGAGCTATAGTGATTGGATGTCCACATGGAAAAAAAAATTAAACTTTGAACCCTACCTCATACCAAACACAAACTTGATTTGACATAGAGTATGGACCTAAACATAAAAACTAAAACTGTACAGGTTTTAGAAGAAAGAATAAGAAAGATATCTTCATAACCTAAGGGTAAGCAAAAATTCTGAGATTGAAAACAGCAATAACCATAAAGGAAATTTTTAACAAATTAAACAAAATTTAAAATTTCTGGCCATCAAAAGGCACCATTACCGAATGAATAGACAAGACACAAACTGGGAGAAAATATTCACAAAACACCTACCAAAGGACTTATATCCAGAATATGTAAAGAAATCCTAGAAAGAAATTTGAAAACAGAAGACAACAAACCATCAGTTTAAAATGGGCAAAAAATTTGAAGAGACTTCGCCAAAGAAAATACACAGTTGGCTAATAAACACGTGAAAAATCTTTAGTTATCGGACAGATACGCTGATTAGAACCACAGTGAGATACCATTATCCACCAGAGTGGCTAAAATTAAAAATACAGCAAATGTTGGCAAGGATGTAGAACAACCTGACTGCTCACACTTAGTTGTAGGAAAGTAAAATGATACAACCACAAAGCTCTGGCAGTTTTTGTAAAACTAAACATATATATCTACTCAAGAAAATGATTACATATGTCTATAACTTCATTTCCTGCAGCATAAAACTAGAGCCCAAGCATCTGTCAATAGAAGGATGGAAAATAAACTGAGAGTATATATTCATGTAGTAGATGACTAAAACTGAAAAACAAATTCACTACCGTTGAGTCAGATTCAACTCATAGTGACCCCTCCTTGGGTTTCCGAGGCAGTATCACTATGGAAGTAGATTGCCCCACCTTCCTTCCAAGGAGTGGCTGGTGGGTTTGAACCGCCAGCCTTCTTGTTAGCAGTCAAGTGCCTTAGGCACAACGCTACCAGAGCTCCTTAGCCAGTAGTAAAACGGAGGGGGGAATAAAATTTCTGATACATGGAACAATATGGATTAATCTCAAAAACATCATGATAAACAGTCTTACACTTCCAAGAAGATAGACTGCTTTTCATCTAGTACTACTGAAAACATTTATATTTGTAATATACTATATATCATATTTTAAAACATAAGAATACTGAAAGATAGAAGAAAGCAGTTAGGGACCCATGGAACAGCAAGGTTTTCTTT
Source organism: Orycteropus afer afer (assembly GCF_000298275.1). Classification (NCBI taxonomy): domain Eukaryota; kingdom Metazoa; phylum Chordata; class Mammalia; order Tubulidentata; family Orycteropodidae; genus Orycteropus; species Orycteropus afer. Next base: position 2,628,347 of record NW_006921804.1, read on the forward strand.
TGCCTGATATATCCCAGACTTAAGGAGTTCTGGTAGCCTACTGCCTAAGGCACTTGACTGCTAATCAGAAGGCTGGCGGTTCAAACCCACCAGCCACTCCTCAGAAGGAAGATGCCACTAGGTTACTGGTGACTGCAACAGATATGGGTTCAATTCCAGACCTGAAGCGCAGCTAGGAGCCATAGTCTCAGGAGTTCCACCAGGCTCTATCATACCATATACCTGGGAATTCTTACAGAATATACAAATACACTTTTAGAAACATTGTCTGCCAACCCTATACGTGATCACGTGCACACTACCCCATGATCATTCAGCCTGTCTACCAATCTGTCCACCCGTAGATCAATGTTTGCCATCATTGACAATGCAGTAGTGTACATGCACAAGAATTCATCTTTGTTATCTATACCTCCCATGTACCTCTCTGTGTCTTCCTCTTCCTCAGTGCCACTGTGTTGATCACTTACATTTGGTACATTGCCCTGCCCTTCACCCAAATCAGTACATGTCTCTACCTATCTATCAGTAGTCCCTCTCTTCCCCTCCTACCCCTGATAACCATCAAACAAAGTTTACTTCCATATATAAAGCTTTCCTTGGCTTTTTACGATAATGAACTAATACAATAGTCGTCCTTCTGTGATTGACTTTTTTCACTCAGCATAATGTCCTTCAAGTTCATCCACGTTAAGCGGTGTTTTATGCATTATTCTTCAGTGTTACATAATCCATTGAGTGTATGTACCATAATTTGGCTATCCATTCTTCTCTTGATGGGCACCTAGGTTGTTTCCATCTTTTCACTATTGTATCCATTGCTCGATGAACATGGGTATGCATATATCTGTTCTTGTCCTGGCTCTCACTTCTTTAGGATTTGTACCTAGTAATGGGATTGCTGGATCAAATGGTATTTTTAATCCCAGCTTTTTAAGGAATTGTCATACTTCTTTCCACAGTGATCGTGTCATTTTACTATCTCACCAACAGTGTATGAGAGTCCCAATATCTCCACATCCTCACCAGCATTTGTTATTTTCTGTCTTGTTGAACTTTGCTATTAGTGCTGGGGCCAGATGCTATCTGATGCTAATGATCACAAACATATCCTCATGTGTTTATTGGCTGCCTGAATATCCTCTTTGGTGAAATGTCTATTCATATCTTCTGCCCATTTTTTAACTGGATTGTTTTATCTTTTTTGTTATTTAGGTGTTGGAGTTTTCTGTACATTTTAGAGATAAATCCTTTATCAGATACATTGTTATCAAATATTTTTTCCCAATCTGGATGTTCTCTTTTTACTCTTTTACAGAAGTCTTATCTTCTGCTCTTTATGCATTTTGGTTATGCTTGACAGTCTATTTATGCCATAAAGTAGGGCCCCTAAATTTGCTCCTATTTTTTCCTTGAGGAAGTTTAGAGTTTTAGGTTTCACATTTAAGTGTTTGACCCATCTGGAATTAGTTTTTGTGTATGGTGTGAGGTATAGATCTTGTTTCATTTTTCTGCAAATAGATATCCAGTTTTGCCAGCACCATTTGTTAAAGAGACTATCTCTTCCCTATGTAATGGATTTCAGCCCTTTGTCAGAAATCAACTGACCATAGATCGATGGCTCTATTTCTGGGTTTTTCTTAGGTATTTTTGTGACATTGGATAGAAAAGAATACAAAATGTACCAGCTCTGTCTGGAAAGATTGATAAATTTAATTACATTAACTACTATATTGAACAGAGCATTGAATATGGTTGTTTACAATAGCTCTGTCAAAAGCAGAGATATCTAAATAAGGTTTACAAGGAAGAAAGACCATAAATTGGTAGGTGTGTTAGACTGGGTTCTCTAGAGAAGCAAAACCAATAACGCTTATATATAGGGAGAGAGAAAGAAATTTTTCTTAGGAAAATGGCTCACACACGTATAGAACCTGGCAAGTCCCAAGGTCTTGGATCAGATGTCAAGCCGGAGGCTTTTCTCAACTCACACAGCTACAGGGGCTAACGAGCTCAAGGTTGTCAGGCAGTATACTGGCTGTTGACTCCCAACGGATGACGAATCCAAGATCTCCAGGCCAAATGATGGATTGTTCACTCATGGACAGTTGTGGCAGCACAACAGGATCCCGATCCAAAGAAGAGTGTCTCTTCTCCCAAGATGTCTATAAATATGTTAGATGCAAGCCACACCTCTAGTGTGGTAGTTAAGTTTGTGTGTCAACTTGGCTAGGCCTGGTTGAGTTGGCTGGGCAGCTGAATGTAGTTATTCCCCATGGTGAGATTGGTGATTAACTCCATGGTAGAATCTATTGGAGCAGCTGCGTATGTACTTTGGGTATGTGGTCTGCTTACCATATATTAGAAACAGCTTTGGGAATGGTCTCTAGCTTATGGCACACTTGAACCCTGCATGTAGCCGTGTCATCGTTCAGAAGCCTGCCATGCTCTGCCGATCTTGGGACTGTAATGGACTTGAATTAATGGCCTGCTGTGTGGTTTGGTAATATTGGGACTGTGCCTTGTTACTTGTCAACCTCAGCAGCCAGCAGGTGAGTGAAGAAAAACCTCCAGCTTCAGTGGGCCAGGAGCAAGAGGCAGAACTGCAGCCCAAGTTCAAGGGGCTTTCACACAGCCCCTAGAGCCTGGCACTTTGAACTCGGACTTCTAGCCTTCCCAACTGTAAGAGAATAAGCTCCTGTTTGTTAAGGCCATTCCATTTGTGGTATATTCCTGTCAGAGCAGCACTAGGTAACCAGAAAACCTAGAGAAACTCCTTTTCAATGGATTGGCTGCTCAAAACATACACATCTGATCCCATCATGGGGATAACCCACATCACAATTACTTAAACCACACAGAATTGTGGTCCAGCCAAGTTGACACACAGCTCCAACTATCACAGTCCACCCCTTGTCAACTTGGTAGTTGTACACATCTTCTTAAGTATATATAATCTCTAAATAAGGACAATTATAAATTCATATTTGCACCTAACATGATAACGCTAACACGCGTACAGCTGAAACACATTAACCTTATTTACATTTCAGTTTATAACAAGGAAACAAAAATATTTGATGCACATATACAATGAAGAAATATAACAATCACAGTCCTTGTTTCTGCAACAGGTCACATGGTCATAGCTGATATTCAGAACTACCTTCTTCCACCACCCATTCCGTATTTCCCTTGCCCTCAGCAAGCACCTCAGCTGGTCGTGGTTCTTTGCCTGGTGAGGTGACCCAGACTTCATTCCTGAAGGGTCTGGGCCATTAGTAGTCATACCAGAACTGAGTTGCTGTAATTTCCCATTGACTTTAATCACAGGACATGGTAGTACTAAGAGAAGTCCTAAAGAATCTCTTGTATTCCAGACATATTCTTCTTTACCTCCATTATGTAATATCAATCCAGTTTCCCCTTGGTAGTCAGGATCTATCACACCAGATAGTACAGTAATGCCCTTCTTTTTCTGTTGATCCAGAGACATGATGAAGCCAAAATGGCCAGGTGGCATTCTTAATTTCCAGTTCAATGCAATCAGTATTGTGTCTCCAGGTGGAAGTGCTCCTCCTCTTGGGACTAAGATCTCCAGACCTGCAGAGCATAGGGTAGCAGGGACAGGAAGCAAAAATTTTTTGAGTGGGTCACTAGGGACAATGGTGAGTGGTACCATTCCCATTTCCACCCCTTGGTTCCTGGACCTGTGAATCCTGGCTATTGGAGAAACAGCACCATATACTGGATGCTGGTTTAGAGCATATACAGCCTCCTGGAGAACATTGGCCCAACCCTTCAAGGTATTGCCACCTAGCTGATGCTGTAGTTGTGTTGTCAGTAGGCCATTTTATTGTTCTATCAAGCCAGCTGCTTCAGGATGATGGGGAACATGGTAAGACCAGTGAATTCTATGTGCATAAGCCCATTGCCGCACATCATTTTCTGTGAAGTGAGTCCCTTGATCTGAAGCAAGGCTGTGTGGGATACCATGACAGTGGATCAGGCATTCTGTAAGTCCACGGATGGTAGTTTAGGCAGAAGCATCACGTGCAGGGAAGGAGAATCCATATCCAGAATAAGTATCTATTCTAGTAAGAACAAAATGCTGTCCTTTCCATGATGGAAGTGGTCCAGTGTAATCAACCTGCTACCATGGTGCTGGCTGATCACCCCAAGGAGTGGTTCCATATCACAGACTCAGTATTGGTCTCTGCTGCTGGCAGATTGGGCACTCAGCAGTGGCGGTAGCCAAATTAGCCTTGGTAAGTGGGAGTCCACATTGCTGAGCCCATGCATAACCTCCATCCCTGCCATGATGGCCACTTTGTTCATGAGCTCATTGAGCAATAACAGGATTAGCTGGGGAAAAAAGATGGCTCGTTTCCACTGAATGGGTCATCCATCCATCTGATTGTTAAAGTCCTCCTCTGCCGAGGTCACCTTTTGGTGGGCATTCACATGAGACACAAGTACTACTTTGGCCCACAGAGAGATCTGTGCACACATCTCTTCCCCATACATCCTTGTCACCAGTTTTCTAGTCATGCTCCTTCCAAGTGCCAGACCACCTGGTCATTTCTTGTTCCATGCAAAGTGAACAGCTATATGCACAGCTCAAAGTTCTGCCCATTGGGAGAATTCCCCTTCACCACTGTCCTTCCAGGAAGTCCCAGAAAGGAGCTGCAGTGCTGCTGCATCATGCCTCTGGATCAACAGGGACCACTTTCAAGTGGTCCCTTCATATCGTGCAGAACATCTGTAAACCAGGCACGAGTTTTCTCTTCCTCAGTCATCTGATCATAAGGAACTCCCCATGAGGCCATAGGTGCAGACTGGGAGAGAGAAGGTAATGTGACTGGAGTGAAGACCATAGGCATTTGGGCCACTTCCTCATGCAACTTGTGCCTTCAGGTCCTGCTTGAGCCTGATCTCTGATACACCACTTCCATTTAATGATGGAGTGTTGCTGTGCACATCCAATTTTATGATCTGTGGGTCAGACAACACCCAGTTCATGATGGGCAGCTTAGGCCTCATGGTGACTTGGTGGCCCATGGTTAGGTGTTCAGTCTCTGCTAAAGCCCAGTAACAAGCCCAAAGCTATTTCTCAAAAAGAGAGTAGTTATCTGCAGAGGATGGCAGGGCTTTGCTCCAAAACTCCAAGGATCTGCATTGCGATTACCTGCCAAAGACTCCAAACATCTCTACTACAGACACTTCAAGCACCATTGGATCAGCCGGATCATATGGCCCAAGTGGCAGAGCACCTTGCATGGCAGCCTGATCTGTTGCAGAGCCTTCTGTTGTTCTGGGCCCTACTCAAAAGTAGCAGCTTTCTGAGTCACTTGATAAATAGGCCGCACACCCAAATGAGGGATATGTTGCCTCCAAAATCCAAAGAGGCGCACCAGACATTCTTCCTCCTTTTTAGTTGTAGGGGAAGCAAGATAAATAACTTATCCTTCACTTTAGTAGGAATATTTCAACATGCCCCACACCATTGGACCCCTAGAAATTTCACTGAGGTGGAAGGTACCTGAATTTTGTTGGGTTAATTTCCCACCCTCTAGCACACAGAAGTCTCACCAATAAGTCTAGAGTCATCGATATTTCTTCCTTACTAGGTCCAATCAGCATAATGTCATCGATATAATTGACCAGTGTGATGTCTTGTGGAAGGGAAAGGTGATCAAGATACCTACGGACTAAATTATGATATAGTGCTGGGGAGTTGACATACCCCTGAGAAAGTACTGTGAAAGTATACTGTTGGCCTTGCCAGCTGAAGGCAAACTGCTTCTGATGGTCCTTTGAAATTAGTATTGAGAAAAAGGCATTGGCCAGATCAATAGTTGCATACCAAGTACCAGGAGATGTACTAATTTGCTCAAGCAGTGAAACCACATCAGGAACAGCAACTGCAACTGGAGTCACCACCTGCTTAATTTACAGTAATCTACTGTCATTCTCCAAGATCTATCTATTTTTTGCACAGGCCAAATAAGCAAATCACCACCCCTGCATCCTTCAAGTCCTTCATGGTGGCAGAAATCTCAGCAACCCCTCCAGGGATGGCGGTATTGCTTTTGGTTTACTATTTTGTAGGTAGAGCAGTTCTAATGGCTTCCACTTGGCTTTTCCTACTGTAATAGCCCTTACTCCACATGTCAGGGACCCAATGTGGGAATTCAGCCAATTGCTCAGTATATCCATTCCAGTTACGCATTCTGGAACTGGGGAAACCATTACAGGATGGGTTCAGGGACCCACTGGACCCACTGTGAGATGCACCTGAGCTGAGACTCCATCAATAACTTGACCTCCATATGCCCCCACTCTGACTGGTGGGCCACAGTGATGCTTTGGTTCTCCTGGAATTAGTGTCAGTTCAGAGCCAGTGTCCAGTAATCCCCAAAAAGTCTGATTATTTCCTTTTCCCCAATGAACAGTCACTCTCATAAAAGGCCTCAGATCCCTTTGGGGAAGAGTGGGAGAAAAATTGACATAAATTTTTGGCAGTGTAGTGGGGTCCTTCCTCAAGGGGACCCACCCTCCCCTTCATTCAGGGGGTTGTGGGTCTGTAAACTGACTCAAGTCTGGGAGTTGATTTAGAGGCCGTGACTCTGCATTCTGGCAATTGAATCTAGGCTGCTGTTCATGTGACCTAGAATTATTTTGTCTATACAGTTCAAACCCACCAGCTACTCCTCAGAAGGAAGGTTGGGCAATCTACTTCTGTAGTGATATTGCCTCTGAAACCCAAAGAGGGCTCGCTCGGAGTCGGATCCAACTCCATGGCAGCGTGTTTGGGTTTTTTTATACAGATCAAATAAACATTTAGTAGGTTTGCCAGGTATTTCACTACTAGGAACACCATGACAAAGTAGCCAGTGCCATAATTCCAAACGGATCAGAGTATTCTGATTACTGTTCTGACTCTGCTGTCCATTATAAGGTAACCACGCCCACTTTGCCTTTGTCAATTAACTGCTGCCACTTGGCCCCTGGTACCAAGGGATCTGATCCACCCCATCGTACTTAAGTGTCTTACTTCAATTAGGGAAGTTCCCACTGTCGAATCCGGCTTACATAAAATAGCAATCACAGCAGTCTTTAAGGATGCTGCAGCTCCCTTCACAAATTTATTCACCGTACTGGTGAAAGACATGTTCTAATCTGTGATAAGTCCATTCTAACAGGCCGGTTTCCCTAAGCCTCTGGATACCTTCTACATTATACCAAGGCAAGTTGGTACTTCAGCTTGACTTAAGGTAGGCCACCTCATAATCCATGCTTCAGCAAGCCAACCAAATAATTAGATCCTTTCCTAATCTCTGGAGCTGATATATTGAATGAGAAATCTGTATTTAGTGGGCCTAAATCAATAAACTCAGACTGATCCAATGTTACAGTCTTTGCACCATTATCTCCCCCACCCTCAGTAGCCATTCCTACACGTATTCTCCAGGTTTCTATCTGTACATGTTAGCAAAATCAAGTAGGTCTTTTCAGATGTAGCGTACCACCTCCTCAGTCACACTTTGTATTTCACCTTTTGGGGGCTCACTTGGACTTAACTTTAGATATAGGTCTAGCAACAGCAGTGGGTGATTGGGGAAGTTCCTGAGAACATTCAGCAGTGTCTTCCATGGCCTCTGCCTCAGACAATGACCCAGCAGGAACAGTTGGGTTAAGCCCATCAAACTGAGGTAGAAGGGATAGTGGTTTTATAGTAATCCCTTCAGATGGGAGGGATTCAACAGAATTTACAGGCTCCATATCCTCATCTTCCTAACTGTCTGCTCATATGTCCCCCTTCTAGGTTTCAGGATCCCATTTTTTTCCCAATCAATGCCCTCACTTTAACTTCAGATACCATTCTGGGTTGACAATTTAATTGGTGTTGTAATTCAGCCACCCTTACAATGAGACTCTGGGTTTGGTTTTGACAATATTAGCTCTGTTACTAGAAGAAATAACACTTTCAGAGCACAACTGGAAACACTGAGGTCTTTTATGCGACACTTAAGCTGTCGCTCAGCAACCCTGAACTCATCTCGCTGTTTCACCACTTTGTCTAGTATAAGTAGGACCAACCAACCAGCTGCCTTATTATACTCCTCATGCTGACAGAATTGCAGAAAAGTATCAAATATGTGATCACCCAAGCCTCACTTCTCAAAAATACTTGATCTATTAGTGGTGATATTTTGCATATTAATGTCGCCACCTCATGCCAAGGATTTGCAGGGCCCTCTTTACTAATGGAGGCAGGGTCACCAGTGCCTTTACGATTAGTCAAATTGGAGAACCAAAACAGAATTGGTGACAACCAATTTAGGAAGCCTATCTGTTTGATTTTGTCTCTCTAGAACCACTCCCAGTACCAAATTGTGTTAGGCTGAGTTGTCTAGAGAAGAAAAACCAGTAAAGCTTATATATACATATAGAGAAAGAGAAATTTATCTTAGGAAAATGGCTCCCACACTTACAGAAGCTGGCGAGTCCCAAGTTCTTGGATCTAACATCAAGCTGGAGGCTTTTCCCAACTGACGCAGCTGCAGGTGCTGACAAGCTCAAGGTTGGCAGGCATTGTACCAGCTGTTGACTCCAACAAATGACAAATCCCAGATCTCCAGGCTGAATGGTAGATTGTTTGCTCATGGAGAGTTGTGGGCAGCACAACTGTATCCTGATCCACAGAGGAGTATCTCTTCTCCCAGGATGTCCATAAATACATTGGAATCAGGCCTCACCCCTAGGGAAACTCCCTTGCAACGGATTGACTGCTCAAAGCATATACTTCTGATCCCATCATGGGAATAACCCACATTACAATTGTTTAAACCACACCGAATTGTCTTCTAGCCAAGTTGACACACAGCTCCAACTATCACAGTAGATAATGTTCAGTTTTGGGAGGAATGGCACATCAGTATTGAGGGAAGCAAGAGGCCAAGTTTTGTTTAAGAAATTGTGCTTAGATAAAATTCAGGGAACAGGAAAGAAGATACTGTTAAAAGGGATTGAAAGGGAACAATTAGTTTAGTTCCTTGAAGCTTATGCCATGGAATATATATTTTTAATTCACTCATTCATTCAGCAAATATTTTTATACAGTACCCACTCTGTGATCAGGCAGTTTTCTAGATACTTGGGTTACGTCTGTGAACACACCTGTGTATAACTTACATTCTTCCAAAGGGAAAAAATATGACAATATACCTGTATTTCTGGGTCTCACCCATTTTTCCTCAGGCTGAAAAATCCATCAACTTGAATTCTTACTAATGTTAAGTTAAATTGGAAGAGAGTTTTATGCTGATGACTTTGGCTGTTTATAACCCACTTGATAACTCCCATTTCTTTCAAAAGAGAAAGAACTACTATTACAGACTTTTTATTTACAGACCACTTATACAGAATAACAAAGAGGAAATTGGAAATAAATAAATCTTACCTATTTGTAGAGTGATACTGTAAGCCAGTAATCAGATTAAATAACCAAACTGAGCCTTTTCTAAAGAGTCAGTTATCAACATCTTGTTTTTGTCCTCTGCAAATAGGAAAGAGAAAAAGCCATTGTTACTTCTTTTTTATTGAGTTCTCCCCTTCTCTTTGGTTTCCTCTTTTGCCTTATTATCTGATGAACAATGGGGTGTTTATATGGCGATTTTCCAATTCCAAATCCTGTTGTTCATTTCCCTTAGTGCTCGGATTGATTTTGGAAAAGAGTATCAGTGTGAACTTCTTCCTTTAACATTTCAGGGGCAAGACAGGCTTGTTGTTGTTGTTATGTGGGGTTGAATTGCACCCAACTCACAGCGACCTCTCGTTGGGTTTCCAAGGCAGATCACTACAAAAGTAGATTGCCCAACCTTCCCTTCTGAAGAGTGGCTGGTGGGTTTGAACCACTAGCCAGCCAGTTAGCAGTCCGGTGCTTTAGGCACTACACTACCAGAGCTCCTAAGACAGGCTTAGAGGTACTATATAGTTCCTTCCTTGAAATGACTTGTTTGCCCATAAATTCAGTTTTTATTTCAAGGAGAAAAGGGAATGATTTTTTGCTCATTCTTTAGTGATCAATAGCAGGATTATCTCAAGACTCACTGGCCACCACAGCAATAAGAAAACCTAACAGAAGATTTCATCTCATTTTCCAATGTGTAAATGATTTTTTTCCTTTTTTTAAAATAAGGATTAGCTAAAGGATTTTTTTTTTTCTCCCCAAATGAGGAGCCTCCTGATCATGTTTCCCTGGGACATTATTTCCAGCTGAGGTTGAGCAAAGAAATCTCTTTAATGGGATCTCACTTCTTAGAAATGGCTCTCATTTCATAAATGAGGAAAGAAGAGGCTGACCTATCATTCTTTTTTCCCAGCTCTCAGGATATAGATCAGACAAAACAGAGAGGAGAAATACAAGTAATGGCAGTAAAAGCATTGTAATGACTAGGGTGACTTACTACGAGGAAAATCTAAGATGTTAGGCTGTGGGAAAAATTGTGGTTTCGAGCTTCATTGGAATGGATGTGAATGTTGTTTTTTTTTTTTTTTAGGAGGTGAAAGAAAAAGTTTTTGTTCTGTTTTGTTTTTTAATACAGAATTTACTGTCTACCCCTTCACTTCTTTACTCTGTTCTCCAGAGAAATCATGTAAGGTGCTTTCTTTCATTGTAAAATGTATAGAGAGAAAAATGTACATTACAAGGTAAATCTCCTTCCCCAGAGATGCGATAGTTTACATGTACCTTTTTGAGCATTTTTCTACCCATTTTTGCCTAAAACTTTATTAAGTTTTTCAACATATTCTAGAAAACAATAAAAAACAGTGAGCATCCAGTATCCTACCACCTAGATTCTACAATTAACATTTTACCTGATTTATCATAACATCTGTTTGTCCATTTCTTTATCCATCTGCGAGAAGTTCTGGTGACATGGTGCCTAAGGCATTTGACTGGTAACCAGAAGGCCAGCAGTTCAAATCCACCAGCCACTCCACAGAAGGAAGGTTGGACAATCTACTTCCGTAGTGATATTCCCTCAGAAACCCAAGGAGAGGTCATTATGAGTCAGACCTGACTTGATGGCAGCGAATTTGGTTTTTGGTTTTTTATTCATCTGTTAGTCTGTTAATAAAGACACCATATTGGATTAGGACCCACTCTACTCCCGTATGACCTCTGCTTCAAAGACAGTTTCCACACAAGGCCACATTCACACATATGGGGTTAGGACTTAAACATATCTTTTAGGGAAAACACACAATAACAGATGTGTCCATAATAGTTCCCTATCAATAAGTGTACTCTATCCTCCTACTAACTATACTCTTATAGGAGATTTTCCTCTAGACATGCCTGTATTCCATGCTACATATCATCAGTTTTGTCCAATTAATAAATTCATTACATATTACATGTTAGTATATATAACATTTTTTACTAAAGAAAAAAATTGGTGGTAAGAGTGATTTTCACATTTTTGCCATCTGTTTCATGTCTCACTTAATAGAGACAACTGCATTCTCAAATCTACTTTTGTATTTGGTCTGTTGTGATAAGTTATTTTGGCTAAAATACATGATAATTGTGGAATTCTTATTTGATGTTGTTGTTGTTGTTGTTTTTGTATTTGGTCTGTTGTGATAAGTTATTTTGGCTAAAATACATGATAATTGTGGAATTCTTATTTGATGTTGTTGTTGTTGTTGTTGTTATGTGCCGTCAAGTTGGACCCAACTCATAGCGACCCCTCCTTGGGTTTCTGAGGCAGTATCACTACAGAAGTAGATTGTCAAGTGCTTTAGGCACAGGCACTATGCTACCAGAGCTCCTATACCATAAATATAAAAATGGTAGTTGCTTAAACTAGTTGTAATGTAAAATATAAAATCAAAGAGCAGTTTTGTGTGTGTGTGTGTGTGTTTGTTTTGGTTTTTTTTTTTACGATTTAGGTGAAAGTTTACAGAGCAAATTAGTTTCTCATTCAACAATTTATACACATTTTGTTTTATGACATTATTTGTGAGCAGTTTTTGTTACATTAAAATTCATTTCTCTCTCTTGCACTTTGATTGGGTCTTTTACCTTTGCATGATTTTTTAACTTCATGCATTAGCTGTTTGGAAAATATTCATTCATACAGTTATGTTCACTGAGTTATTTTGTTAGCTGCCCTTGAGTCAACCCCTGACTCATGGTACACAGTGGAATGGAATGCTGCCCGGTCCTGTGCCATCCTGCTGATTGGTTGCAGGTTAGACCATTGTGATCGATCCATAGATGTATAGCTCTTCTATGTATCAAAATTTTTACATTTGTTAATATTGCCACCAATTTCACCAGAAAAATTAGTAAGTTTTAGATAGCTGAGAAGCTCCCAACAGTGGATACAACTTTTCCAAAATTCTAATGTTCATTTGAAAGCTCAAATTTTATCTTTGATAACAGATACTATCCACTATGTTTCCTGAACAAGTTCACTTCCTTTTTATATCCAAGTCTGAATAACCACAATTTGTCAATTGCTTTTTCAATTAAAACTGGTGTTCCCTGAAAAAAAAGCTGCTAGTTAGCTCACCACCCAGTTGCACAAGTGCTTTTCCTTAAGCTAATCATCAAACTTCAGTATGCAACAAACTGTTTTATGTGTACTTTCCATTGTGCCATACAAAATAGTAAAAATCTTGACTTGTGGATCAAGATTTGGTGTAATTTCTTGCTATTTCAGAGCATTCTTAATGATGCTTGCATTTTTATTGTGGTTATGTGGCGGGGGGAGAATACAGGGATAACAGTTGTGTGCCGTTGCCTTGGTTCGTGCTAAAATGCTAGCACTTTTACCCACCATTCCTTTTGCACCATTAGTGCAATTGTCATCATAATAAGAAAAGCACATAAAATTTTAATGCTGTTGGTTAAAAAAAAATGTTTTGACCTCAGTGGATCCCTTGGAGTCAGCAGAGTACACTTTGAAGACTTCTGATCTAAAGATGGACAAATAACAAATAACAAGCAAACTACAAGTCCTACAGTAAGAGAGCCAGGGGTTTGAGAGAACGGAAAGGTCACAAAGCATCAGAAAATTAGAGAAGTCTTTTTTAGGTAGTAGTAAGAGTCCCTTGGGTACAAGCAATTGATATGCTCAGCTGCTAACCAAAACCAGAGGCACCTAGGAAGAAAGGCCTGGAGATTTCCTCCTAAAAATCAGCCTTAAAAACCCTATAGAGCACAGTTCTACTCTATCATACATGAGGTCACCATGAGTTGGAATAACTCTACCATAACTAGTTTGGCTGAAAGGGAGCTTTGAATTTGACTTTAATAACATCTCAGTGAGTGGAGATTTTTAGCAGATCATAAATTTACATGGATAAAGTCAACTTACTTAGATGCAGGGATTATTATTTTAGGAAACTTGTATTTTGTGTATCACTACAGAAGTAGATTGCCCAGCCTGCCTTCCAAGGAGTGGCTGGTGGGTTTGAATCACCAGCCTCCTGGTTAGCAGTCAAATGCCTTAGGCACTACGCTACCAAAGCTCTTTTTACGTTCAATTATATACAGTAATGAAGGAGTACAGAAGCCAAATGATCTGAAGTTAAAAATTACAATCTAAAAATTCTTAGTATTTATTTAGCTTCATAATGGCCTGTATATTATTGGTAGCAAATTTGCTGTTCACTGATTTACATTCCAGTTTACCATTTGCCATCTAGCTGATTACAAATTATAGCAACCCCATCTGTGTTCCAACTAGAACTAAGCTCCATAGGGTTTTCACTGGCTGAGTTTTTGAAAGTAGGACACCAGGCTTTTCTTCTGAGGCACTTCTAGGTGCACTCAAACCTCCAGCCTTACAGTTAACATCCAAATGTGTTAACCATTTGCACCACCCATTGACTGCTGTTGTTTTATATAGGTACTATTAAAATATCCACCATTCTTCTGTCATTTTGTCATACTGCACTGGCTCGTGTTGCTGTGATGCTGGAAGCTATGCCACATATATATTTAAAATAACAGCATGATCATCTATAGGCATTGAAAAGCATTGACAAAAAACAAGCATCCAGAATTGAAGGCATACCCACTGAGATGTTTTAACAAACAGATGCACGATGGAAGTGTTTACTTACCTATGCCAAGAAATATGGAGGACAGCTAGCTGGCCAACCAATTAGAAGAGATCCATATTTGTGCCCATTCCAAAGAAAGGTGATCCAACAGAATGTGGAAATCATCAAATGATAGCATTGAGTAAAGTCTTACTGAAGATAATTCAAAAACAATTGGAGCAGTACATCCTGTCAATGTACTGCTAGAAATACAAGCTGGATTCCAAAACAGACATGGGAATGAGAGATATCATTGCTGATGTCAGATGGATCTTGGCTGAGAGCAGAGAATACCAGAAAGCTGTTACCTGTGTTATACTGACTATGCAAAGGCATTCAACTGTGTGGATCATAACCAATCATAGGTAACATCTTGAAGAATGGGAATTCCAGAGAGCTTAATTGTATTCATACAGAGGTGTACATAGACCAAGGGGCACTCATTCAAATAGAATAAGCAGATACTATATGGTTTAAAATCAGGAAAAAATGTGCATCAGGGTTGTGTCCTTTTACTTATTCAGTCTGTGTAGTGAGCATATAAGCCAAGAAACTGGAGTGTATGAAGAAAAAGGAAGCATCAGGATTGGAAGAAGTCTCACAACCTGTGATATACAGATGACAGAACCTTGCTTGCTGAAAGTGAAGACTTGCAGCACTTACTGATAAAGATCAAAGACTACAGTCTTCAGTATGGGTTACACCTCAACATAAAACAGAAGTCCTCACAACTGGACAAGTGAGAGATGTCATGATAAGTGGAGAAAATATTGACGTTTTTAAAGTGTTAAAAAGCAAAGATGTCACCTTGATAAACAAAGTGCACTAACCCAAGCCAGGGTATTTTCAGTCACCTCTTACTCATGCAAAAGCTGGACAATGAATAAGGAAGAGCGAAGGAGAATTGATGCCTTTGAATGATGATGTTGGTGAAGAATATTGAATATATACCATGGACTGCCACAGAATGAATGAATCTGTTTTGGAAGAAGTACAGCCCAATGTTCCTTAAAAGCAAGAATGGTGAAACTTCATTTATCATACTTCGGATATATTACAGGTGAAATCAGTCCCTGGAAAAAACATATCATGCTTGTAGAGGGGCTGTGAAAAAGAGGAAGACCCTCAGTGACATGGATTGACACAGTACCTACGAAAATGGGCTGAAACGTAGCAATGGTTGTGAAGATGGTGCCGGACCAGGCATTGTTTCATTCTGTTGTACATGGAGTCGTTATGCTTTTGAACTGACTCAGTGACACCTAACAGTAACAACAGCATTAAAAATATACCTTTATGTATATTATATGAAAAACCAGGAAAGTGTAGCTAAAATTCATCATGGAGAAAACTATAAAGTTAAATATCATCTTTCTAGTCAATGCATATTGGATTATGTGGCTCTTGGGACTCCTTTTTATGAATGTATGTCAGAATAGATACTGAAATTGATAGTGTTTTTTGTTTCAGGAAAGTATCTAAGGCAAAAAAGAATTGACTTCCAGCTTCCCTATGACATCCTCTGGCAGTGGAAACACAATCAGGTACAACAGGCTCGTTTTACCAGGTTTTATTCTTACGTGGTAAAGGCGGGTGGAGAGGTGCACATCTGGTATCTGCCTCCTATGTTCTCATGTTAAGAAGTATTGAGAAGTGTTCCTATGAAGGTTAGAAACCAAGAAAAATGAATTTGCATCCATATTTAATGTGACCTATTTGTCTTTACGTACTTCAGAATATGAGTAAGTTCTTGGTTCCCTAGGCAACCTTCTGTTATTATTCTGCACTTTTATTTTGGAAGCAAAAATTCTGTTCTATAAGAATCTTGTTTGATGCAGATTTCAGGAAAATTTAGATCTACTGCTAGCAGCACTAAGAAATTTCAGGCTTTATTTTCTTTGGCTTCTTCCCATGAATTTGAAATTTATTTTTGACACACAAAAAAAGATTTTTCTAGCAGGAGCAATGGGAAATGTTTAACACTCATAGTTTTTAAAAATCTTTAAATATATTGGCAACTAAAAATAGGAGAATGTTGCTTTTCTTTCATTCTTCCCTAATTGAAAAGTGCCCCCTCACATGATTTTTGTATTAAGCTATATCCTTTGGACCCCATAGTGAAAAACTACTATTGGGAAATACAAGTAGTAATGCAAATGAGCTGAATGGGCGCCTAGGTTTTGCCAGAATGCCACCAGAGATTAATTTTGGAAAACCAAAAGCAGTTGACATTCCTTTCTGCATTTTCTTCTCTAACGACCTCTCTTTTATTCTGAGAGGTTAATATGTTAGATATTTGTCTTAGAGAATCCTTAACAATAAAGAAAACATTGCTTTGAATATACCCACTGAAATATGAGGGTGTGATTATTCCAATAGGATAAACCATCTAGCTTAGACCAAATTGCTGTTTAATTTATATTGTTTTCAATGACAAAATGCTGGTACATTGCATATCAGATTTGTAATACATTCTTAATTGCAATGTGATAGCTCCATTTTTTGTGCCTGCTGCCTTTCTTTTATTTACTAAATTAACTGCCTTAATTAAAATGTAGAACTGGCAAATGTTACATATTTTTTTACAACAATAAAAATAAATGTGGAATATTTTGCCCTCTAGTTCCTATCCTGAAAAGTCAAGAGTATTCATCTTTTAAATTCCACATACTTACCTAGACTATCTGGAATCCCCAGGTGGTGCAGATAAGCACTTAACTACTACCCAAAAGATTGGTGTTTCTAACCCACCCAGGGATGCCTTAGAAGAAAGGTCTGGCTTTCTGCTTCTGAAAAGTCAATGGAGCACAGTTGTATTCTGCAACACATAGGTTCACCATAAGTCAAGATCATTGATGGCAACTGAAAGAAATAGAGCCTAGACCATCTCCATCAGCTACATCACAGGAGAAAGATGTGGTAGTCTACTTCTGTAAAGATTACAGCCTAGGAAAACTATGGGAGCAGTTCTAGTCTGTCCTGTAGGGTCGCTGTGAATCAGAATTGACTCTATGACAATAGATTTGGTTTGGGTTTAGACCATCTATAAGTTTTCCATTCTTTTCATGGAGGCAAATAGAATCTTAATATGTCCAAACAAATCACTTTGATCGCCATTGTTATTTTTCTTTAAGGCCATCCAACAACATACTGAAGAAATACAATTCAAAATACATTTCTTTGAACTGTTCAGCACTTGTTCTGTTGAATCTAGTTCTCTCTATTCAGTCTAGTTGTTGTTTGCCATCAAGTCAGCCCCGACTCATAGCAACCCCTCCTTGGGTTTCTGGGGTGGTATCACTACAGAAGTAGATTGCCCAACCTTCCTTCTGAGGAGTGGCTGGTGGATTTGAACCACCAACCTTCTGGTTAGCAGTCAAGTACCTTAGGTACTATGCTACCAGAGCTCCTATTCAGTCTAGTAAGTCACCTTTTATTACAGAGTAAAAAGTGATTGTACCAAGTTTCCCTCAAAATGTACCCAACTTAAAGGTCTTGTAAATATTTCCATATGAGCAAAGCACATGAATAATTTTCTGTATTTGTGGTGATTGGTGCTGCTGTCTGACATTTGAAGTTAAATGTTACATCAAGATTTTTCTTTTTTTCTTCTAGCTATACAAAAAGCCAGATGTCCCACTTTATAAAAAAATCCGTTCAAGTGAGTAACTTGGGAGCTATTTTTTCTGCCTCCATTCCATCAATGTTCTTTATATCCTGGCACTTGGAAACATCCTGTATGTTCATAAAATATTCTTTGCTGTCTTTTCAAGATGTTTATGTTGATGTCAAACCCCTTTCCGGTTATGAGGCTACCACCTGTAACTGTAAGAAGCCAGATGATGACACTGGGAAGGGCTGTGTGGATGACTGCCTCAATAGGTACTGTACTAAATGGATTCCTCTAAAGTATAGACCTTGATGTGTTTCTAGGACATTTCATTTGTAGGGAAAAGTTAAATAGACTCCTTCATTTTCCCCTCAAAATGTTGCTCAAAGATAGAAAAAAACTAATTGATGGGCTGAATAGAATAATAGAAAGATAATGCGATTTAAAGTGTTCTGTATCTGAGTTGTTGGGTAATGCAAACAGTTTGCCCTCAACTACTAACCTAAATGTTGGAATTTCAAACTGACCCAGCAGGCCTGGCAATCGGCTTATGTAAAAATTACAGACAAGAAAACTCTGTGCAGCGGTTCTATTCTGTAACAAATGGGGTTGCCATGAGTTGACTTGACAGCGAAGTTGAAGGGTTTTGTTTTTTTTGGTACCTGGGTTTAAATTCTCTACTTATAAGACCTGAGGAAAGTTATTGCTAATAAAAAGAATAGCTTTTTGTGGGGTGTTGGTAAGAATTCAGTAAAACAATGTTCATGAGTATTAAGCACAGTCCTAGGCACCTTTGTAGCCCTCAATATATAGAAGCCATACTGAGAGTAGAGTAGGATGATGGCAGTGAGAATGGAAAGGTAGGGCATAATATATTTTGGAGAAAAACTTAGTGGATAAACAGTTTGGCACATGGGGATATGCATATGATAATTTAGTCATTGATGCTTGGTGGTGTTGTTATGTGCCATTGAGTGCTTATGAGGTGGTAATTCTGTTGTCTTAAAGTTTGGGATCTGGTTTAGATATAAAAATGATTTTGATTTGGGACCACTGATTGTAAAATGGCATAGAGATTTCAAAGTGGAACTGTCTGATAGAGACATAGGCCTGGAAATAAGATTTTTAGAGATTTTTATTCTTAATGATTTTATTAACATAAGCAAATTTACAACAAAAAAGAACTAATGAACTTTACCTTAGTACTTCCTAACCTGAATAGTTGTCCTAGCCAGAGACAGCTGCTTTTCCAATCCCCAGTTAACTACCCTGTGCACTGAGGGAATAGTCTTTTAGTACCTTCATCATCCAGTTGTGAAATTCTGCCTTACTTACATCACTATAAATACACATTTTGTCATTATATAGACATACTGTTTTATATAGTGGTAATGACTGGTTTGGTATACTGATTTTTTTTACTCATAAATATTATATATATATACTTTCATGTATCAATATGGTCCACAAGCTCATTACTTTTAAGAGCTATATATTCTTCCATAATTTGATATGACATAATTTGACATTCTTCTATTGTTGGGCATTCGTTTCCCATGTTTTGCTACTTAAAATGGTACAACACCTACTTCTCACTTACCAACTATCTCATTATCCAACATTTCACATTTACAATAGTAAAAAAAAAAAAAAACTACTATCCGACTGTTTTGCACATGAACAGAGTACATCTGGCAGTAATGAATGCTAAGGTGCAAGGCGAGAATATAATGCTGGCTGTGATGATTAAGACTTAAGGTTATGTGTCCACTTGACTGGGCCATAATTCTCAGTGGTTTGGCAGTTACATGATGATAAAGTCACCCTCCATTTTGTGATCTGTTGTAGTCATCCTCCATTTTTGCATAACACTGATTTTTGCATAATGACTTGTTTTTTGGAATCTAACCAGGTTGATAAGTGAGGCATGAGTCTATTATAAGAATCTTTGTATAGATCCTGTTTTTTTCTCTTAACCTTTAAAGTATATTCTCAAGAATTACCTGAACAAAATATATGAACATCTTTGTAATTCTTATTATATGCTATCAGCTAGTTCTCACAAAATAAAATACTGAGTTAGTTTATAGACTCACCACAAACAATTTTATATATTATTTCACCACACCGTATCTCATAGGGGAGCTCTGGTGACATAGTGCCTAAGGCATTTGACTGCTAACCAGAAGGCTGGGGGTTCATACCCACCAGCCACTCCTTAGAAGGAAGGTTGGGCAATCTACTTCTATAGTGATACCGCCTCAGAAACCCAAGGAGGGGTCGCTATGAGTCAGATCTGCCTCAACAGCAGTGAGTTTGGTTTTTTTTGGATTTTTGTATCTTACACTAACATCTAAGTTTTTTTTGTTTGTTTGTTGGTGGGGTTTTTTGTTTGTTTGTTTGGTGTTTTAATATTTTGTTGGTTTAATATGTCCTTAAAGTTTATTTAAATGTGCATTTCTTAAAGTGCACATTTTATTATCTGTGAAATTACCATAATATAGATGGTGCCTCAGCGATCAGTTCTTCTCATCTTCAGAGTAGTCCCATGAAGTTCATGATAGTTTACATTTTCTAGATGAAGGAATCTATAATTTGGAAAATAAATTTCTCCAAATTACACAACACTTGAGTGAAAGAGTTAGAATTTGAACCCATATCTGTTTGATTCTAAAATCATATTCTTTCCACTGTACCACACTGCTTAAATATATCAGTTTTTTCGATCACTTAAAAATTGAAATTTGCCAGTTAACCATACTTAATTATGTTGGATGTGTCTTATCATTTTTGTTAGTTATATATGTCACAGTCACATTTATCTTTCACATTATGTTACCTTTCTTTAAAAAAAAACCAAAAAACACCTTACCCTTTTCTGATTTTAAATGTCCATTTATTTAAAATAAAGAAAACTCTACTATAATTTTTCAGCTATGTTTGTACATTTTTTTTCCTCACTTTTATTCCAAGATGTCATTCTCTTTGTTGTTAGTTGCCATGCAGTCAATTAGGACTCACAGTGATCCCATGTGTGCAGAGTAGAACTACTCCATGGGGTTTTCAAGGCTGTGACCTTTCGAAATCATATATCGCTAGGCCTGTCTTTTGAGACATCTCTTAGTAAGTTCAAGCCACCAACCTTTCAGCTAGTAGTCAAATGCTCAACCATTTGGACCACCCAGAGACTCTTATTTCCTTGTTAGCTTGTGCTGTTAGGTACTGTCGAGTTGATTCCAACTCATAGTGACCCAATGCAAAACAGAAACACTGCCTGGTCCTGCACTGTCCTCACAATCATTGCTGTGCTTGAGTCCATTGTTGCAACCCACTGTGTTAATCCATCTTGTGAGAGTCTTCCTCATTTCACTGATTGTTTACTTTACCCACCATGATACCCTTCTCCGGGACCTGATCCCTCCAGATAACTTGACCAAAGTACAAGAGATGAAATCTAGCCATTCTTACATCTAAGGAGCATTCCAGCTGTACTTCTTCCAAGATTTGTTCATTCTTGGTATAGTCAATATTCTTCATCAGCACCATAAGTAAAATGCATCAATTATTCTACAGTCTTGCTTATTCATTGTCTAGCTCTCACATGCATATAAGGCTATTGAAAATACCATGGCTTGGGTTAGGCGCATTAAGATAGTTAAATTCATTAAGTCTTCAAAGTGACATATTTGCTGTTTAACACTTAAAAAAGAGTTCTTTTGCAGCAGATTTGGCCGATGCAACATGCTTCTCTATTATTTCTTCCTATAGAGATAGTCAGTTTGATTCCTGTGTATTCAGTTTGGCAAGGTCCATGTATATAGTTGCTGTTTTTGTTGTTTAAAAATGGTATGAGCACTTAGTTGTTGGTCTTGCAAAATTATGTCATGCAATCTCCAGCATAATTTCTGTCACCAAGGGCTTTATTTTCCAACTACTGATGGATCTTCATTGTTTCCAATTTTCGCATTCCAGTCTATGTTGTTACTTGCCATCAAGTCTGACCCAAGTTGTAGTGACCCCTCCTTGGGATAATGAGGCGGTATCACTACGGAAATAGATTGCCCAGCCTTCCGTCCAAGGAGTGGCTGGTGGGTTTGAACCGCCAGCCTTCTGTTAGCAGTCAGGTGCCTTAGGCACTATGCTACCGGAACTCCTCCAGTCACCAGTAATCAATATATCTTGATTCTATGTTTGATCAATTTCAGACTCCAGAGGTTGGTAAAAATCTTAGTTTCTTCATTTTTGGCTTTAGTGGTTGATGCATAAATTTCCCTAATAGTCATATTAACGTATCTTTTCTGTCACTAACAGCATTGCAGTTCAGGATAGATCTTGAAATGATTTTGATGATAAATAAGATGACATTCCTTTTCATTTTTGTCAATCCCATCTTAGTAGACTATATGATTGTCCAATTCAGAATGGCCAATAACAGTCCATTTCAGCTCACTAAGACTTAGGATTTCCATCTTTATGCATTCCATTTCATTTTTGATGACTTCCAGTTTTCCTAGATTCATACTTCATACATTCCATGTTCTGATTATTAATGGGTGTTTACAGCTGTTTCTTTTCATTTTGAGTTGTACCACATCAGCACATGAAGATCCTGAAAGCTGTACTCCATCCACATCATTAAGGTGACTCTACTTTGAGGAGGGACCTCTTCCCCAGTCATCTTTTGAGTGTCATCCAACCTGAGGGACATCTTCTGGCACTGTGTCAGACAGTGTTTCACTGCTATTCATAAGCTTTTCAGTGATCACTTTTTTTAGAAGTAGATTACCATATCCTTCTTCCTAGTCTGTCTTAATCTAGTTCTTTGTTTTTTATTCTTCACATTCATCTCCCTCCACTACTGTTACTTTTTTTTTCATTAATTTGCTTACTTTTTATGTTTGATTTTTTTTTACACTGTCTCTGTGTGTGTGTTTATATGTGTAAATTCTGTTCTTCTTTACTAGATTAAGGTAGATAGGAAATGAGGTTCCATTTCCCTCAGAAGTCATATCTCAAATGAATTCTCAACTGCTCAGATTGGGAGGATATCTACTCTTTTTCCTTTGGATCCTCTT
Source organism: Orycteropus afer afer (assembly GCF_000298275.1). Taxonomy (NCBI): domain Eukaryota; kingdom Metazoa; phylum Chordata; class Mammalia; order Tubulidentata; family Orycteropodidae; genus Orycteropus; species Orycteropus afer. The sequence goes on from NW_006921804.1 coordinate 2,651,159, forward strand.
TTCCAGACTATGTCTAGGAATCACCAACCTTCTTTATAAATTCTTTAAATCTTCCCTGTAGATTCTTGTTTCTGTACATCATCCATACGAAACCCATTGCTACTCATTCATCATACTTGGAAAAATCTTATCATTTGTTTCAGGCAGCTTTTCATCCCTGTGCCAGTTTTTCCACAGCATGAACCGAGCCCACTCCTTCAATACTTCATGAAGGCAAACATGGTGTGTTATAAAATTGAGTGCTTAGAGGACAATCCAAGTAATTCCTAATGAGACAGTGCCACAGGCACTTCTTTCTCCCAGGGTTCACAGGCCCTAAACTTAACCTCAGGTTTCCTTTCTAACTCCCTAGTAGGTCCTTTCTAGGCTCTCTGGTGAAGGAGTCCAGTTAATTTCCATTTACCCACCAGTGAGAATCTGTACAATGCATCTTCATCTTTAACTCCAGAAGAATATTGGGTCCTCACATTCTTTTTCCAAGAAGTATGGAAGATTCTCTCCACTTCCTCTCTTCTGCCCTCAAAGCTTTCTTGTTCCTGACCTGGCATTATCTATAGTAGGAACTTTAATTTTTTTCCAAGTGAAAATTCCACCCCTACTCAAAAGTATGCCCTTCATAGCTATGTAAGTCAATCACAGTTCATTTCCCAGTGAATATTTATTTAACTAAATCTCATCATGTGAGGAACATAACTCTTGAGCTTAGATGTATATTTAAAGGGGGAAAAAAAGGTTTCTAACTTCTTCAAGAGCTTTGTCTGGCTAAAGACAACAGAAGTTTATATCACAGAATCAAAGACTTCACATGTTTGCAACGTCTACATTCATATTTTAGTAAATTTATAGGTTTTCTCCCAGGCACACTAAGTAAAAATGTCTTTTATATAATGTCCTTTATATAATGTTTTGTGTTTAAGTTCTTTTGTCCACATAGATTTACTGTTGTATGTGTTATTAGGTATTATGAAAATATAGGTAGAATGTTATAAAAAGAGGCTAACAGTTGAAATCTTGAGAATGAATAAACTTTTCTAAAGAAAAGAAGAATAAGGAATGTGCTATGGAAAGCAGAGAGGAAATAAAGATTCCTCCAAGGAAAGACAGGAATTGTTACTGGAGAGGTTGTTTTTGTTGTAGTTAGCTGCTGTGAAGTCAGCCCCCAACTCATGATGACCCCATCCACAATAGAACATAAAACCACCCAGTCCTGTTCTATCCCAGTGATTGATTGCAGATCAGACCATTTGGATCCAGAGGGTTTTCACTGGCTCTTTTTAGAATTATATCTTCAGGCCTTTCTTCCTAGTCCATCTTACTCTGGTAGCTCCACTGAAACCTGTTCAGAATCTTAGCAACAGACAAGTCTCCAGTGACATATGGGTGATGGCTATGCATCAGGTGCATTGGTTGGGAATCAAACTCAGTCTCCCACATAGAAGGTGAGAATTCTACCCCTGAACCACCAATACTTCATGTTGGAGAGGTATGAAATCCAATGTCATACAAGATCAAGAAAACCATAATAAGGAAGGCTTATTCAGGAGGGGTGTTCAACAGTATTCATCAAGCAAGAAAGTCAAAGAATAAAAGTGGCTGAATTGGGCAGTGGGGCAGTGTGTCCTTCACAGCGTAATGTGATTGCATACCATGAATAATCCAGTGAATACTTTTTCTACTTTCTGCGCATTGTATATGATTTGACACTGTGCTGTTTGCCCTTTAGAATAAGGATAATATTGTTGTGAAGAACAAATCAGATGATGACTCTGAAAGTACTTTAAATTGTAAAGTGTTAAGTACGTTTCTTTACAGGGTTTGTGCATTATGACTATAAATGTAAGCTGATCCTTTCTTGTTTTAATAATGCTAAGTAGCACTTCTGGTTGAGGAATAATTCAGAAAAGAAGTGTGAGAATGGTTGTACAACTTGAAGAATGTAATCAGTGTCACTGAATTGTACATGTGGAAATTACTAAATTGATGTATGTTTTTCTTGTACATTTTCAACAAGAACAAAAATAATTTTAAAAAAAATGACAACATGCATATAACAACTGTCATCTGCTATGTTCAGAAATTTTTATTTGTTTATTCACTGGAGATCTTAGGTGCAGGTGACCTTATATCTTGGAAATGTTATTTCCAGTAATTAAATATAAAATTCCTGTAAAACAAAAAATGAGTGCTTTAAATCATATATAAATATAACTTAGAATTATTTCTTTCTAGAATGATCTTTGCTGAATGTTCCCCCAACACTTGTCCCTGTGGTGAGCAGTGCTGCAACCAGAGGATACAGAGGCATGAATGGGTACAATGTCTAGAACGATTTCGAGCTGAGGAAAAAGGTTGGGGGATCAGAACCAAAGAACCCCTAAAAGCTGGGCAGTTCATCATTGAATACCTGGGAGAGGTCGTCAGCGAACAGGAGTTCAGGTACAGTCGTAAATGATAATACTCTAGTAGAATGTCAAGAGTACCAGATTAGATTGGAAAATGGAAGATTTGAAATTTACTTTCAACTTAATCATTAATTGGCTTTTAATCATAATCTCTTCTCTTCAGGAACAGGATGATTGAACAGTATCATAATCATAGTGACCACTACTGTCTGAACCTGGATAGCGGGATGGTGATTGACAGTTACCGCATGGGAAATGAAGCCCGATTCATCAATCACAGCTGTGATCCAAATTGTGAAATGCAGAAATGGTGAGAAAACAGGAAAAACTGAAGCCAAGAATCCAGCAGAGCAGAAGGCATTGAGGGCACCAGAATTTTATCTTTTCATGGTGTCAAACAGCTTACACAAAGCAACTCAGGCAGTTCCCCATGATACCCGATCTTTCTGGCAGAGGATGAGCTCCTGATGTTTCTTTATTCCATCCTAACTACATAGAAACATATAATGATAATAACCTAATATATATTGAGTGCTTAGTACGTGCTAGGCATTGTACATGTATCATTTCATTCAGCCATTCTGTACATCCTTACTGGATTTGTCATAGTGAGCAATAAACATAAGTAAAATATGACATTCCATCCTTCATATACATTAGATCAAATTGAGAAGGAAAAAAATGCATCTTAAAAACAGTTAAAAGAGGATAGAATGAACAACTTTGTATTTTTTTAAATTGTTCTTTAATTGAGGTATAATTCACATACAGCTTAGTACACAGACCTTAAGGGTACATTTCCATCAGTTGTTACAAATTTGTACATTCACGTAACTCACATCCCTATCAAAATACAGAACATTTCTATCATCCCAGAAGGTACTCCCTTGATTCTTACCAGTAATGCCCCCTCCCCAAAGTAACCACTGGTAGGATTTTTGTTATTATAGATTAATTTGCCTGTTTTAGAACTCCATACATATTTTGCATCTAGTTCTTTCACTGAGCATAATGCCTTTGTAATTCATCTGTGTTTTTGCTTTATGAGTACCTAAGTGGGCTGTTGCTTTTCATTGTGAAATAGTGTTCCATTGTATGAATTCACTATTATTTGTTTATCCATTTTCCTGAACAACTTTACATTTGAAAATTTAGATGAAATGAAAAAACTTCTTAAAATATGGCTTACCAAAACCAGCACAAGAAGAAACAGAAAATCTGATTATGTCTACCAAAGAAATTAAATCTGTAATTAAACCTTTGACAGAAGAAATCATGGCAAACTACCAGTTTTATAAAACTTCCATTTTATAAGGCTAATGTAACCTTAATCAAAACCTAACAAGAATGTTAAAAGAAAGGAAAATTATAGGCCATTATCTCCCATGAACATAAACACAAAAATCCTAGATGAAATATTAGTAAACTGAAATTTAGCAATATATATAAAGGTTAACATCAAGACAAAGAATGCAAGTTTGGTTTGGTTAGTATTTAAAAATTAACAAAAGACAAAAATATTATGTTCATCTCAGTTGAGGTAGAAATTTGACACAATTCAACATTAATTCATGATTTAAAAACAAAAGCAATAAAAAGGAACTTTCTTCATTTCCTAAAGTAAATCTATAAACAAAAACTATAGCTACCATCATACTCAGATTAGAATGTCCCTGTCACCACTTCTTTTCTGCATTATAGTGGAAATCCTAACCAGTGCAATAGGAAAAGGAAAAAACAGGCATTAAGAGTAGAAATTAAGAAACTGAAATGTTATTATTTGAACATGACATACTACTAAAAATAAATGCATTTAACCAGATTGATAGAAATAAGGTGAGTATATAAAAATCAAATAGTAAGTGAAATTAAAAAGACAATACAATTTATAGTAGCTTCATGAAACAATAAATCTAATGCAAATTTTAAGGCCTCTACACTGAAAACTACGAAACATTACTGAGAAAACTTAAAGAAGACTTAAATTAGTGGAGAAATATACCATGTTCATGGGTTGGAAATCTCGATATTTTTTAAGTTACCAGTTCTTCCCAAATTGATCTATAAATTCAAGTCTAGTCAAAATCCAGTTTTTATGGAAATTGACTAATTAAAAAATATATATAGAAAAGTAAAGAACATAGAAAACCAGATAACCTTGACAAAGAACACATTTAGAGCTTATACTACCAGATTTCACGACTTAACTATAAATGTACATTAAAATAGTATTTGCTTGGAATAGATTAACAGACCAATGGAATATAGTCCAGAAAAAGACTCATAAATGTACTGTCACTTAATTCATGACAATGGCTCCACTGCAGATCAGTGGAGAAAAGATGATATTTTTAAATAAATGGTGCTAAGTCAACTCAGTTAGCTAAAATGAACTTTGACTCAAACCTTAATCCACATAAAAATAATCTAAAATGGATTATGCATCTAAATACTGTTTGAAAAGATTAAGTTTCTCAAAGGAAACATGGGTGAATATTTTTGTACATAAACATCATAAATAGCACTAAGCAAGAAATGAAAAAATCAGTAAAAATTAAGAATTTCTGTTCATCAAGAGACATTAAGAGAGTGTAAAGCAAAGCCACAGACTGGGAAGAAAATAGTTGGAGTCATTGCATTTATCTGACAAAAGAGTATTAGAATCTAAAAATAAACAAGAAAAAGACAATCCAGTTTTAAAATTGATAGAAAAAAAATAAACACTTCAAGAAAGAGAATATAAAAATGGCCAGTAAGCATACATTGTTGACATTAATTATCAGAGAAATAATAATCCACATTGAGAAACCACTACATACCCTCCAAAATAGCTCAAAGTAAATAACTAGCAGTACCATGTATTGGCAAGGGTATAGAGCAAAATAAATCCTCATAGGTTTCTGGTAGGAGTATAAATTGGTATAACTGTTTTGGAAAATCTTTGGCAGTAAATACTGAAATTAAGCATTTCCAATGATATATAGTCTCCTTCCTAGGAATGTCCCCAACAGAAATAAGTGTTTATGTTCAAAAATATGTATGACAGTTGTTCATAAACCTAACAACAACTGAGAATAATCCACATGTTTATCTGTAGTAAAATAGGTATATAAATTTTGATATATTCATATAGTGAAATATTACATAGCAATGAATAGGTAAAACTACTAATATATTGTACCTTAGCTTAATATTGAACAAAAGTCAGGCATAAAAGAGTACAAACTATAGAATATAGTGTGTATGACCTCATGTGGCATAATTTTTTGCTGAGGCATAAAATAATGCATCTTCTGCAAAGCAACTGGGTAAGTTTAAACCACCAACCTTTCAGTTAGCAGCCAAGCACTTAACTGTTACCACCAGGGCTCCTACAATGATAGAGGTCAGAATACTTCTTTGTAGGGAGGGTACTGAGTAGTTGGAGATATTTTGAAATAGGATCTGGATAGTGGTTACACACTTGTATATGTTCATACAAATTCAGTGAGCTTATATACTTAAGATTTGTGTACTCTAGTCTGTTCTGTAGAAGAAAACATAGGAGAATATTTAATGATACCAAAATATATAATTTGTTGTTGTTGTTATAAACATTATGTTGTATAGACCACATAATACACTCTACCAGTGGCTGAGTTGATTCTAACTCATAGCAACTTTATATATGTCAGAGTAGAACTGTGCTGCTTAGGGTTTTTGATGGCTGATTTTTCTGAAGTAGTTTCCAAGTCTTTTATTCCCAGGTTCCTCTGAGTGTACTTGAACCTCCCCCCTTTTACTTAACTTAAACATGTTAATCAAATCATTTGTACCACCCAGGAGTTGCTATGATACACTTTTTCTGTAAAGGGCCAGAGAGTAAATATTTTAGCCTTTGGAAGCCATAGGGTCTTTATCACAACTGCAACTGCTCATCTCTGTCATGGTGTGGAAAAAGCCATAGACAATGTGGAGTGGCTGTGCTCCAATAAAACATTATTTGCAAAAACAAGGAGAGAAGGGGATATGGCCTGTGAGCCATAGTTGCTGATCCCTGAAATATACTAAGAATGTTTTCTGAATTCAGAAAAACGAATACCAAGAACTGGAGATATTTGAAGAGGTTATATACGATGGAGTAAGATCTAAACTAAACCTTGAAAAATTAACATTTGGAAGGGGGCAAGAAGGAGAAAGAGCTGTAGAGTCTAACAGCCTGAGTTTTAATTCCCTGGATTTGATGCCATTTAATTGCTATATAACTATAAACACTTCTGAGCCACAAATACCTCATCTATAAAATAGGTATTAAAATACCTATTTCATTGGGATGTTTTGAGGATTATCCATATAGTGTAATGGTCAAGATTTTAAAGCCAAATAACCTAGATTTGAAACCTAATCCCCCAGTTACAGATATGTGACTTCAGACAAGTCACTTACACTCTTGTATCTCATTGTCCTCATCAATAATATGGGGGTTAAAATAGTACTCATGTCATAGAGTTATTGGAAGATTAAATAAATTAATAGAGAAAATTCTGTAAGTACTCAATAAATGTTGATAATCATCATCATCATATATGAAGCACCTAAAATAGTCCATAATAAATAATTAATAACTTATCTATAAGGTATCAAGATATAATACATATCAGTGAGAAAGATGGAGATCAGTAGAAACTGGATGATTTTTGTGGATCAGCCATAAGAAGTAATTTCAATTTATTTAATAAATAAATATGTTAATGTCATATTACTGAGGTACTTTCAATACAGAGCAGGAAAAGTTAATACTGTAATTGACTCATGGGATTTCCATGAGTCCAAATTGACTGGACTGCAACTAACAACAACAACAATTTTAAGTGAGCATGTTTTCAAGAAAATTGATTTAGTACTGTGTGATAGTTGGAGCTGTGTGTTAACTTGGCTGGACCACAATTCTTTGTGATTTAAGCAATTATGATGGGGGTTGTTCCAATGATGGGATCAGATGTATATGTTTTGAGCGGCCAATCCATTGAAAGGGAATTTCCCTAGGGGTGTGGCCTGCTTCCAGTATATTTATGGACGTCCTGGGAAAAGAGACACTCTTCTGTGGATTGGGATTCTGTTGTGCTGCATACAACTGTTGGTGAGCGAACAATCCACTATTTGGCCTGGAGATCTTGGATTCGTCATTCGTTGGAGTCAACATCCAGTATACTGCCTGCCAACCTTGCGCTCCTCAGCCCCTGCAGCTGCATGAGTCAGGAAAAGCCTCCAGCTTGACATTTGATCCAAGAACTTTGGACTTGCCAGCTTCTATAAGTGTATGAGCCATTTTCCTAAGATAAATTTCTCTTTCTCTATATATATAAGCTCTACTAGTTTTGCTTCTCTAGAGAACCCAGTCTAACACATTTGGTACCAGGAGTGGGGTGCTGCTCTGACAGATACCTAAAATATGGAAACAGGAGTGGAGTGCGTCCTTGACCTAAGACCCTGGCAGAGAGAACCCAGCATATGGCATGAGAGACAGGAAGAGCAGACCAAGAGACCAGCATGAGAGATGGCAGGAGCAGAGCCCAGAGACCAGCATTAAACAGCAACAGGCTTACCAGCCCACAGAAGAGAAAGCCGGGTGCCATTGTGCGGCGGCTTCCTGGCGGAGTGGGTTGCCTTCAGGCGTTAATTGGTAAAAGAGACTGGCATGAGATGGAGTAGCAGGTTGGCCCAGCCCATGGAGCAAGAAAGCCGAGTGCTTTTTGGGTAGGGTTTTCCAGCAGAGTGGGTTGTCTTCGGCATTAATCGGCAGAAGCGGAGAGACCAAGGAAACCAAAAGCAGAGCTGCCTCAGCCTATTGGGCAATCTACTTCTGTAGTGATACCACCTTAAAAACCCAAGGAGGGGTCGCTGTGAGTCGGGTCTGACTCGACAGCACATAACAACAACAAGGGTAGGACCATGGCCTTTGGGGGTAGAGCCACCACAGCCCCCTAGGTTTCAAAGAGCCAGACCATCACCAACTTGGTTCTGGAGTGTGGGGCTGCTTGTTCATGTGAGCCAGTGGGATGGAGCCGTAGCTGCTGCCCAAAAGTGAGGGGGCATGGCTGCTATGCCCAAGAGGGAGAGGAACAGGGCAAAGGAGTGAGATCGCCACTTAGACAGACTAGGGGTCTGGAGCCACCCCGTGGAGGAGATCTGTACAGATGCCACCCAATGAAGATCTGTGCAGATGCCAAGTTGACAAGGGATGGAATTGTGGTAGTTATGTTTGTGTGTCAACTTGGCTGGACCTGGTTGAGGCTGGGCAGCTGGTGGTAGTCATTCCCCATGGTGACACTGGCAGTCAACTCTGTGGTGGGATCTACCACGAGCAGCTGAGTAGCTGCCTTTTGGGATGTGGTCTGCTTCCTGTATATTAGGAGAAGCCTTGGGGATAGTCTCTAGCTTATGGCACGCTTGAACCCTGCATGTAGCCGTGTCATTATTCAGCAGTCTGCCATGCTCTGCAGACCTTGGGACTTAAAATGGACTTGAATTAAATGGCCTGCCGTGGTGTTTGGTAACATCGGGACTGTGCCATTTTATTTGTCAACCTTGGGCTTGTTAGCCTCAGCAGCCAGTAGCTGCCTGAGTGAATAAAAGTCTCTAGCTTCAGTGGGCCGGGAGCAAGAGGCAGAGCTGAAGCCCAAGGCCGAGGGGCTTTCACCCAGCCCCTAGAGCTTGGCACTTGGAACTTGGACTTAAAGCCTCCAAATTGTAAGAATAAATTCCTGTTTGTTAAAGCCATCCCGTTTGTGGCATATTTTTGTTAGAGCAGCACTAGGTAACCAAAACATACTGTTAGTATGGAGTATTACACAAGCTGGATAAAATTAAAGGTAGGGAGATTAGTTAGATTTTTGTAATAATACCAACATACATTAATAAGCATCTTCAAATGGAATAATTATAGTCTGAATAAAGGGAAAAGATACTTCATGGAAAAAATCCGTAGAACTCAGTAATTGGATACAGGCAAATTTGAAGTCAGTAATTGCCCTGTTTTTCTAGTTTTCAGACATGGTATGAGGGATCCCTGTATTTAGCTCTTTTCTTTTCTCTCTCTATAGGTCTGTTAATGGAGTTTACCGAATTGGACTGTATGCTCTTAAAGACATGCCAGCTGGGACTGAACTCACTTACGATTACAACTTTCATTCCTTTAATGTTGAAAAACAGGTAAGAATAATAAACCTAAGAAGGTAGTTGAACTTTTGTTATTGTGGAACCTTCTGTAAGCATTACTGACTTGTGGCCATTGAGAAGTACATCGAAGATGACAATTTGTCACTCTTCACCTACCTGAGATAAATGTTAAGCTGCCAATGAGTCAGCCCCAGTTCATTATGACCCTGTGTATAGTAGAGTGAAACTTTGTCCAGCCCTGCACTGTCCTCTTGATTAATTGCATGTTTGAGTTCATTATTGCAGCTTCTGGGATGAATGTGTTTGTTGTATGCCTTCAAGTCAATTCTGACCCATACCGACCCTGTGTGACAGAGTAAAGCAGGTCTCTTCTCCTACAGAACCACTGATAGGTTTGAACCCTGACCTTTCATTTAGCAGGCAAGTACTTAACCATTGCGCCACCAGGGATCCTTTCTGATATAAATAGGTCTGCTATTTTTTTCAGAATTCTGAATAAAGAGACTACTCAGTCATGTTTGGTCTCCATTTCGTTCTGAACTCCTCTCATCAAAAAGTCTTCCTGAAGTTTAACCTTTCCTTTTTCACTACAGTGGAAACCCATTTCTATTTGTTATAGTCCCAATCAGTTATTTTCCTCAACATGAAAATTCTTTGATGCAAATTTAATGTTGGGTATCCAAATCCTCAGTCATCTTCTTTGAACTTGTGAGACTGCAGGTTAAAAGAATTATTCTACTTTCTCTTCAAAGCAACTGTGTAAGTGTGGCTTTGAGAAATGTCGAGGAATCATTGGAGGCAAGAGTCAACGCATGAATGGACTTACCAGCAGCAAAAGTAGCCAGTCTATGGCCACACATAAAAAGCCTGGACGGTCAAAAGAGAAGAGGAAATCTAAGCACAAACTGAAGAAACGGGTAATGATCTCATGGCTTTTCTGTAAACAGCTGCTTCAAGGCAGTTCTTAGCATAAAAGAACTATCAGAGGGTGGGATCTTTAGAGTGGTTTTAATATTCTTGGCGGTGATTCCTGATTGATCTTGTATTTCTACAATCTGATCATCTGTTTTTCAGAGAGGCCACCTCTCTGAGGAGCCCAGTGAAAACATAAACACCCCAACAAGATTGACCCCCCAATTACAGATGAAGCCGATGTCCAATAGAGAGAGGTAAAAAGATTTTCTTACTTGAGTAGTTTTTAAAGTATGTAATTTTCTTAGCAGTTTAAAAAAATCATTATACATCTATATAGTTGAGCTAATTTCTTTAATATAGGAAGTCTTAATCAGGATTGGAGGATCTGTGAACTTAGATGGGGAAGAAAATTACATCTCTTATCTTAACTAATTTCTGATTAAAATTGAGCATTTCCTTCAGTTATGGTTGTAGGCCAGAAATAGTATTAGTGGTATCTGTGACCAATAGAATAATACTTGTCACCAATAGAAATCACAGATATTTTCATATCAGATAACAGGTTACAGATATGTCAGAATACCATTTATGCTCATCACTACCTCAAAATTGGTTGTTAGATCCACCATTAAATCTTGTCATTTAATGCATTCAAAAATAATGTATATTCATATATCATACATTTAAGGTTTTTATTCCAATATGCTTTGAAAACTGTTTTAATGTATTTTCTCTCCCATTAATGCTGTTATTTTATTAATTTAAAAACATTGTTACTGCCAGAGGAATCCATGACACAAAAGCTTAAGAAAACCTGCTTTGTCTACATATTGCCAGAGCAATAAAAAGAATCACAGTAGTCATTTCTGGTCATCCCTATATTTAGATAAAATTTGTCCCCTGTCAAAAATAATTAAATATGTCTTCTGTCTTTCAGATATTCTTGATACATATTCTCCAACCTCCCTGACTATACATTTTGATATATCAAAATTCACCCTTATTTATAAACTTACTATAATTGTAGTGCCTTTCATCCTATTTCACACCAAGTCGTAGAAATTTTAAACTTCAGAGAAATTTAGTCCATTGGTTTTCGACCTTGGCTGCACATTATCCTGAGAAGCTTTTGTAAAAATCCCAGTGCTCAGACCACACTCCAGATCACTTAAACCAAAATTTCCAAAGGTGGAACTAAGGCATCAGTAATTTTTTAATTTCTCCAGGTAATTCCAATGTACAGCCAAGGTCAGGAACTATAAAATTAGCCCAACATTCTCCATATTATTGAGACTCATAGTTTGTGAGTTACCCAAGGTCACATCCATTCATATGTATGCGAGGGTAAAATTCAAATAATAGGATTACCAAAGTAATATAGGGTCAGTAAAGATACACGTAACTCATTTAAATTTAGATCCATGTGAAAGAATTGCACTTAACAAAATCTGCCCAACACCTATCCACATTTTTCTTTTTCAAGGCTATCTTACATAACTTTGCCTTTACCTGCCAGTCCACTTGTCATTGTTAAAGCTGATCTTGAACCCATACTTAATGACTGGCTACTTCCTTCAGAAATTTTACAAGTACTCCATAAAGCTCTGTTCTTCAGGTCAGGCTGCATTATTATTTGCCAGTTGTTTGTGAGTAGTATAAGGAAATGTTTTATGTTGCGTGAAAAATAACAAGATGCAAGATTGGATGTCTTAATTACTAAAGAAATACATTAAAGTAAGTAAGGTATGAATGGAAATTCACTAAAATGTTTTTAAGGGCTATCTATTGGTGTAGAATTTATGGATGAATTTTGTGTCTTGTTGTTGTTGTTGATAGTATTTTTTCTGTTCTCCGTAATTTTTAAATAAAACAAAAATATCTAGAAGGGATGATACATGTTCTTATTTTTGTCTCTTTAGTTTATTGTGAAAATATACATAACAAAGTGCTGTTAGTGATAGGATAATATCCATACACTTACAAGGAAGAGCAAGTAATAACTACTGTCATTCAAGTTTACGCACCAACCACCAAAGGCAAAGATAAGGAAATTGAAGAATTTTACTGACTTCTGCAGTCTGATCTTGACCAAACATGCAATCAAGATGTGTTGATTATTACTGGTGATTGGAATGCAAAAGTTGAAAATGAAGAATCATCAGTCATTGAAAAACATGGCCTTGGTGATAGAAATGAAGCTGAAAGGTTGGATGATAGAATTTTGCAAGACCAATGACTTATTCATTGCAAATACCTTTTTTCAGCAATGTAAACAACAGCTATACATATCCACTTCACCAAATAGGAGTACACAGGAATCAGATCGACTACATCTGTGGAAAGAGGCAACGGAGAAGCTCAGTATCTTCAGCCAAAACAAGGCCAAGAGCTTACTGTGGAACAGACCATCAATTGCTCATATTCAGGGTCAAGCTGAAGCTAAAGACAATAAAAACAAGTCCACAAGAACCAAAATATGACCTTGATCATATCCCACCTGAATTTAGAGACCATCTAAAGAATAGATTTGATGCTTTGAACACCAGTGACTGAAAACCAGATGCATTGTGGAGTAACATCAAAAACATCATCCATGAAGAAAGCAAAAGGTCATTAAAGCCAGGAAAGGAAGAAAAGACCAAAATGGATGTCAGAAGAGACTCTGAAACCTGCTCTGGAACAGAGAGTAGCTAAAGTGAATGGAAGAAATGACAAGATAAAAGAACTGAACACAAGATTTCAAAGAGCAGCTTGAGAGGACAAAGTCATTTATTATAATGAAATGTGCAAAGACCTGGAGTTAGAAAACCAAAAGAGAAGCACACTCTCAGCACTTCTCAAGCTGAAAGAACTGAGGAAAAAATTCAAGCCTCAAGTTGCAGTATTGAAAGACTCTATGGCAAAATATTGACTGATCCAAGAAACATCAAACGAAGATGGAAGAGTCACTATACCAAAACAAATTGGTCACTGTTCATCCATTTCAGGAGGTGGCATATGATCAAGAACCAACGGTACTGAAGGAAGAAGTCAAACCTTCATTGAATGAATTGGCGAAAAACAAGGCTTCAGGAATTGATGGAATACCCATTGAGATGTTTTAGCGAACAGATGCAGTGCTGGAGGCACTCGTCTATGCCAAGAAATTTGGAAGAAAGCTACCTCGACAACTGACTGGAAGAGACATATGTGTACCCATTCCAAAGAAAGGTGATCCAACAAAATATGGAAATTACCAAACAATATGATTAATGCCACACACAAGAAATGCCACACACAAAAGCTTGCTGAAGATAATTTTTCAAAATAATGTTGCAGCACTATACTGACGGGAGCTTCCAGAAATGCAAAAAATTCAGAGGAGGATGTAGAACGAAGGATATCATTGCTGACGTCAGATGGATCTTGGCTTAAAGCAAAGAATACCAGAAAGATGTTTACATGTGTTTTGTTGACTATGCAAAAGCATTCTACTGTGTGGGTCATAACAAATTATGGGTAACATTGAGAAGAATGGGAATTCCAGAACACTTAATTGTGCTCATGAGGAACCTGTGCATAGACCAGGATGCTTTTGTTCAAACAGAACAAGGGGATACTGCATGGTTTATCAGGAGGGGAGTGTGTCAGAGTTGTATACTTTTACCATACTTAATTCAGTCTGTATGCTGAACACATAATCCAAGAAGTTGGACTGTATGAAGAAGAACGCAGCATCAGGATTGAAGGAAGACTCATTAACAACCTTCAGGATGCAGAGGACACAACCGTACTTGCTGAAAGTGAGGATGACTTGAAGCACTTACTGATGAAGATTAAAGACTACATTCTGCAGTATGGATTACATCTCAACATAAAGAAAATGAAAATCCTCAGAACTGGACCAGTAAGCAGCATCACGATAAATGGAGAAAAGATTGAAGTTGTCAAAGAGTTCATATTACTTGGTTCCACAGTCAACACTCATGGAACCAGTCAAGAAATCAGATATAGTATTGCACTGGGCAAATCTGCTACCAATGACCTCTTTATTTATTTATTTATTTTCTTTTTTTTTTTTTTTTTTTTTTTTTTTTTTTTTTATTTATTTATTTTTTATTGTGATTTGGGTGAAATTTTACAAAGCAGAGTCATTTCACATTCAACAGTTCATACACATTTTGTTTTGTGAAATTATTTCAAGCTCCACAATGTAACAGCTCTCCTCCCACTTCCTTCCTGTGGTTACCATTCTCTTACAGCCTTCTTGCCTGTACATTCCTGCTTTCCCTAGCTTCTTCCCCACACCCCTCCACCAGCTTTTTTTGTCTGCTAACCCTATATATGGTCATGGGCACACTACCCCCTGCCTACACATTCAGCCTGTCTACCCATCTATCTACCATCAGATCAGTGCTTGCCATCACTGACAATGCAGTACTGTCCATGGAGAAGGATTCATCTTTGTTGTGCCAAAGACCTCTTTAAAGTACTGAAGAGCAAAGATTTCTCTTTGAAGACTAAGGTGTGCCTAACCCAAGCTATGGTATTTTCAGTCACCTCATATGCATGTGAAAACTGGACAATGAATAAGGAAGACCGAAAAAGAGTTGATGCTTTTGAGTTGTGGTGTTGGTGAAGAACACTGAAAGTACCATGGACTGCCAGAAGAACAAACAAAGCTGTCCTGGAAGAAGTGCACCCGGAATGCTTCTTGGAAACAAGAATGGCCGGACTTCGTCTTACCTACTTTGGTCATGTCGTCAGAAGGGAGCATTCCCTGGAGAAGGATATCATGCTTGCTTGGTAAAGTGGAGAGTCAGCAAAAAAAGGAGAAGGCCCTCAGTAAGATGATGGATTGACATACTGGCTGCATTGATGGGCTCAAGCGTGGCAAGGATTGTGAGGATGGCACAGGACCAGGCAATATTATGTTCTGTTGTACTTGTGGTTGTTATGAATCAGAGCTGGTTCAACGGCACACAACAACAATGACTACTAATGACGTTGAACATCTTTTTTTGTGTTTGTTGGTCATTTGAATAGTCTCTTTGGTGAAATGGCTGTTCAAGTCATTTGCCTATTTTTTGATTGGTGGGTTATCTTTTTGTTGTTAAGTTATAGAAGTTTTTTTAATATATTTTGGATATTAAACCACTTATTAGATATATGGTTCCCAAAGATTTTCTCCCAAACTACAAGGTTGTAGTCACTTCTTGGCCACAGCCAGCTACCCAGAGGGAGTGAGTAGTTGGACCTGTGGGCTTAGGACCATAGTCTCAGAGGACATCAAGCTCAATTGGCATAACATACTACATAAAACATTGTTCTACATCCTACTTTGGTGAATAGCAACAAGTATCTTAAAAGCTTACAAGTGGCCCTCTAGATGCAACAATGGGTCTGTCCTCATCCAGAGCAAAGAAGAATGAAGAAAACCAAAGACACATGGAAACAGTCCAAGCAACTGGTACGCAATGCGATCCTCAGCCTATGCAACTATGAGACCAGAAGAGCTAGATGGTGCCTGGCTACCACTGTCAGCCACTCAGAGGGGGATCTATATAGGAGTTCCTGGATAGAACAGTGTGGAACAAAACTCAAAATCATTAAAAAAATTAAAATAGAGCAGGTTTGCTGGTCTGATAGAGCCTGATGGAACCACTGAGACTGTGGCCTCTAGCTTCCCTACAGGTCTAGAATGGAACCTAACCCTGTGGCTTCCAGCCAAACAGAAGACAGGCATATGAGCTGAACATTTACATTAGGTAGATATACTCCTTGGAGAGAAAAATCATGGGAGAATAGAAGGGCTGTGTATGCAGAGGGAGACAGCTCAGGGGGCAGGAGTGCATGGAAGGAAGGACACAAGGAAGAGGTGTGGGAGGAAGTGGGAGGGGAGCTGTTGCGTTGCTGTAAATTGTAGTCAGTGTCATGAGACAAAGTGTATGTGAGCTGCTGTATGGAAAGTGCATTTTCTCTGTAAACTTTCACCCAAATCACAATTTAAAAAAAAAGATTATCTCCCAATCAATCGGTTGTCTGTTTTCATTTACTTTTTTATGAAGTCCTTTGATGAACAAAAGTATTTCATTTTTATGAGGTCTGATTTATCTACCTAGCTGCTTGCACTTTTGTTGTCATAGATCTATGTTATTTTTATCCTCTAAAGTATACTTAGTTATGTTTTACATACATATGTTACGTATGTTTTATATACAACTGTTTGTTTTCCTCATACATACTCTCTTTGCAACAGCTCAGTTCACTGATAAGTATTCACTTACATCATCTAATACTGGCTTGCATAGAGTAGTCATGTAATGCTTGCTGAATTAATGATTAAAGGAACTCCCTTCTTTCTTCCTTGAAGAAACTTTGTATTAAAGCATCATGTGTTCTTAGTCCGAAACTGGGAGAAGATTCGGCAGAAACAAGAAGAAGTAAAGCACACCAGTGATAATATTCACCCAGCATCATTATATACCCGCTGGAATGGCATCTGCCGAGATGATGGGAACATCAAGTCTGGTAAGGACTGGGAAGCTTTCCTACTGATTTCATAAGATTTTCACAAACCACTCCACTGGAGAAAAATGAGGCAATCTATTTCTGTAAAGATTTACCACCTTGGAAACTCCATCGGGGTTGCTGTGAGTCAGAATTGACTCAGTGACAGTGGTTTTGGTTTTCTTTGGTTCTGGTTTATTCCCATTTTATAGTTAAGAAGCTGAGCCATAGGTTAAGAAAGTTGCCCAGGGTCACAGAGGTAGTAACTAATGACGCCAGACTGCAAACGCAGACAGACCGATTTTGAAGACCACACTTGCAACTACTACCCTGTGTCACTTTGGCCACTAAGTAAATAGTTTGTTGTTGTTGTTGTTGTTGTGTGCCGTCAAGTCGGACCCGACTCATAGCAACCCCTCCTTGGGTTTCCGAGGCAGCATCACTACGGAAGTAGATTGCCTCATCTTCCTTCTGAGGAGTGACTGGTGGGTTTGAACCACCAACCTTCTGTTTAGCAGTCAGGTGCTTTAGGCACTATGCTACCAGAGCTCCCTCTTTATTTGCAGCATTTGTCTTTTTGGTAAACTCCAGTGTTTCCCAAATTATCATTGAGGAGGAGAGAAATAACTCCATGCCCACTAATCTACTTAGGCACTTCAAGGAAAATATGGAACAATGGCAGCAGTCCCTGGAGAAGAGAAAGCCACATATAGCTAGTCTTCCCTTAAACTAATTTTCACTTTATCCTTCCAGATGTCTTCATGACCCAGTTCTCTGCCCTGCAGACAGCTCGATCTGTTCGAACTAGACGATTGGCAGCTGCAGAAGAAAACATTGAAGTAGCGCGGGCAGCCCGCCTAGCCCAGATTTTCAAAGAGATCTGTGATGGTATCATCTCTTACAAAGGTAACCATGCTCCAAATTCATTCTCCTTACTTTTTTTCCTTTTTTTCAGATAATATTCCCTACCTACACCCGGGGAGCTCTGGTAGCATTGCCTAAGGCATTTGACTGCTAACCAGAAGGCTAGCAATTCAAACCCCATCCACTCCTCAAAAGGAAGATGGGGCAATCTACTTCCGTAGAGATACTGCCTCAGAAACCCAAGGAGGGTTAGCTATGAGTCGGAATTGACTGTACAGCAGTTTGGTTTAGTTTTGGTACCCACACCTGAGATGTCCAAGACCAAGAACAAATGACTGTTTAGGATTAGGAATTTAGGTTTCTGCCTTCTACCTTTTGTCAAAGTATAAAATTATAGGACTGATTACAGTCTTCAGAGATTTTTGTTTTTTAAATCCTTAGATGCTACGATCAAATTATATTATTCTTAAGTCAATTTTTTATTGTATTAGATTCTTTTGTAGTTAAGAAATTACACTTTTTAATTGTAGCATAGAAAGAAGCTAACGCAAGTATCTGTCTTGGATCTAATTTCTCTGAATGAAGCCATGAATTAGCAGTTTAAGAACAATACTACAAATGTATTACATCAGTGGTTCTTAACTTTTTGATTGACATATATCTTTGAAAATTTAATAAAAGCTGGGGATCCTTTCTCCAGAGAAATGCAGGTACAGAATTTTCCATATATTAGAGGGTACACCGACCCTAAAAATCTCTACAGGAAGGAAAAGGAAATAAACTTCCAAGAAAATGACCGTTTACTTTAAAAGTTTTTATGCAAATATCTGTCCCCCATATCTTTCCCCTTCTAAGAAACATCCTTTTGGTGTGTGTTGGAGTGGGGATTGAGGGGTGGGTTTTAGATGTTGAGTAGGTAGTTTCATAATGTGACTTTCTCAGACCAGGAAATTTGAGAGTGAGGAGGAGATTTTGACAAAGAAAATTGCTACTTCTGCTATCAACTTTGACTTGTCTCCCTTCTTTTCCTTTCCCTAAATTCTGAGGAATATGTTTTTTTTTCTCTTTTCCTTTTCTATTTACTGTTTATCTTTTGTTTGTAGTGCCTTTTTTGCCTTAGGAAATAAAGAGGAAAGGGGGGACAAATCTGCCGGAGATGTAAAATTTTGCAGCACCCATTCCCTTTATGTTCCCAAGATCGCTCTCTGCATGCTTAACTAGTCCCATCTGCTCTAGCATAAACTGCAATAGACATGTCTCCTCTTTCACTGCATCTCTCTAGTGAAATTGCTGGAAGGTGACAGTAAGTTAGCAAATAAGTAGCCCACAGCACGAATTTGGTTTTCATAATAGAAAGTAACTGTTAGATGAAAAGAAATGCCAAAGAATATTCACAACACTGAATTACTCATTATGTGGAATTTAACTGAATCCAAACCAACATAATAACATTAACTATGGCCCATTAAAATGAAGTAAGGAACATTTTTTGATTAGATGATCGTTTACTGTGATGAGATTTATTGACCAGGCATTTTCCCTACCAGTCCAGTTACCTCAGTTTATTCCCATTCTCATTCCTTCTTAAGAAGTTTTTCCTAGTATTGAGCTACATTTCAAGCATTATATACTATGTCTTTTATATCTCAGGAGATCCTGAAGATACCTTTTAATCCATGATTTTACCCACATTCCAAAACCTTCTTCCATCTTTTACAGTCAGACCTCAAAAAAAAAAAAAAAGGCTTAGGTTTTTTTTTTTCTAACTTTTAATTTGGGGGGATTCTATTTTTCCAGTTGAGAACTAATGCTTGACTTCATCATATCTTCTAGTTTTTTTAATAAGCCTTCCATTGTTTTGCAGATTCTTCCCGACAAACACTGGCAGCGCCACTGTTAAACCTCCCCCCAAAGAAAAAGTAAGTTCACATTTATTGGAATCATCTGAGTTTTAAAGAAGTGCTAAGTGTATAGACTGACACCCTGACTTTGTGATTCAGAAATGCTGATTATTATGAGAAGATCTCTGATCCCCTCGATCTTATCACCATTGAGAAGCAGATCCTCACTGGTTATTATAAGACAGTGGAGGCTTTTGATGCTGACATGCTGAAGGTCTTTCGGAATGCTGAGGTATTTTTCACTGACTCTCTAAGCACAGATAAAAAAGTTTGTCCTGAAAAGAACCATCCTAGAGCTTTATGGTTTAGACCCTCCAGTTCTATCAGTCTTCATATTTCTGGTTGAGAAAGACAACCATGTTTTTAATTGAGTACTGTGGTATGTGTCACAGTGTATTAAATATAGTAGAATATTATATATTCAAGACACTGATATGACTAGAGCAGAAGCTTTAATCATACCCTAAAAAGTAATTTTTATAAAAACCTGATTTAGTATTGAACCTTCATAATTATATTATACAGCTATATTATTAAATTTTTGATATTTAGATAGTTTCTGTCAAGACAGTAAATAAAGTCACAAAACAAAATTTGGAGGAAGATGAATGGGAAAACCAATTTGGCTCTGTAAACTTTCACCCAAATCACACACACACACACAGAAAAAAAACTCACTGCCGTCGAGTCAATTTTGACTCATAGCAACCCCTTCTTGGGTTTCTGAGGCAGTAACACTACAGAAGTAGATTGCCCCATCTTCCTTCTGAGGAGTGGCTGGTGGGTTTGAACCACCAGCCTTCTGGTTAGCAGTCAAATGCCTTAGGCACTACACCACCAGAGCTCCCAGAAATATGTATAGATAGTTAGAAACCAATCTTGAGAATGGATTTGAAAGGTATCTTGCTAGTAGGTTGTAGAATAAATGAAGCTTATTGAAGTGAAGGTAGCCTTGAACTAATTTAAACAAGAGGATGGAATGTTGGGTGGTACATAGAAGACAGGAAGTTATTCAGTTATTTGAAATACCTTGGATAGGTATTTGAAGGACAAAAGAGGCCATTAGATGAAGGAAGGAAGACTTGAGGGTGAAGACCAACTCCAAAGACAAGAGAGAAAGATACGTGGGAGAAGAATTAAGCCATCTTGAGTTACAGCATGATATCTATTGAAACCCAGCTTCCATATACACATTCACACTCTATAGTTCTGTCCCTGATAACTGCAGGACAGCAGTAAATGGAGCACTTCTCTACATTAGGCCTGTGATAGTAATTCATTTTCCATTGCCCCTGAGGATGGGGAATGAACAGATTTAAAGAGCAGTAGAACAGATGGAGAAATTACCATGCAGATTCTAACTTTAGTTCATTTTAGTTTCTTAAGTAAATTATTATTGACTGCCTCACAATATATTTGATTCTATTGAAAATCTGTTAACCAAATGGGAGGGTAAAAAAAATCAAGGTATATTTTTAAGCAAAATTGAGAAAACCAAGCATGATTTCTTTCTTCTGCTTTCTTCAGAAATACTATGGTCGTAAATCCCCAGTTGGGAGAGATGTTTGCCGCCTACGAAAAGCCTATTACAATGCCCGGCATGAGGCATCAGCCCAAATTGACGAGATAGTGGGTGAGACAGCCAGTGAAGCTGACAGCAGTGAGACGTCAGTCTCTGAGAAGGAGAATGGGCATGAGAAGGACGATGATGTTATCCGCTGTATCTGTGGTCTCTACAAGGATGAAGGCCTCATGATTCAGTGTGACAAGTGCATGGTGAGGGGCAGGAAGCAAAACAGAAGCCTCCTCCTGAGAAGCATGGTGACCTATTCAAAGAACAATCCCCTGCCTCTGCTGGATTGGCTAGGCTTTTTATGAACTGTAACTCAGCCTTGGTTTCTCCTTTCCCTCACTGATCACTATATTGTCTTTCCCCTTTTTTATAGTTCTCTCTTTCATTTTACCTTTCCCTTCTCTTTCTGCCTCCCATCTCTTCTGCCCACCTTTCATGTAACCTGAATCAATGAGATTCATAGTATTTAGGACAGTGCTTTACTTTGAAAAAACATTAGAGATAATACATTTTATATAGTATGAATACAGATGGAGTGCAATGTATAAGTTAACTTAGGGTTCCTGATGGAGGAGTCTAGGCCTTTAGTGGTAGTAGCCTCACTTAATACATCTGAACTTGTTATTTTATATTTAAAATGGGAGTAAGTAACTCAGGATTGTTGGGAGGATAAAATTAGAAATGGTTAACTTCACAGTTGTAACTTTAAAACCTTTCACAATAGTAGATGTGTGTTACTTAGTAAATAATAATTTGGTACTATATTCATTTGGCTTCCTAGGCTCTGTCCATTTTATCTGCCCAGATCTATATATTATGAAACTAATCTGTATACTCAGCACATCCAGATAAGACATTTTGAGGTCCTCATTCTTTTTCTCCGTTTTACTATTTATCCCTAAATCATCATTTACCCACCTACCCCTTAGTTCTTGTTTTCCTTCCCCTTATTCTATTTCTAATATTTAAATTTTGATTCTTAATATCTCGGACTTCTTGTCAGTAAGTGTAAAGGCCCGTAATGGCCCTTTTTCCTGCAGGTGTGGCAGCACTGTGACTGTATGGGGTTGAACTCAGATGTGGAGCACTACCTTTGTGAGCAGTGTGACCCAAGGCCCGTGGACAGGGTGAGGTGCCCTTTGACAACACTCTGTGATCTATAAGTAGGAGATGTAGCATATGGTCTATCTACCCTGCTACTGCAACATATAATTTCCTTTGATCGGTTACTTTCTCTGGGTCTCAGTATCTTAAACTTTACATTGAAAGTACTAATTTTGCCCTTCCTTTTCTCAGAAGTATGATCAAAGGGAAAATAAAATAACTTAGAAATCTTTGGAAGAAAAGGTACTATATATAAAACTAAGATTTTTATAAATACTGTTAACTATTCATGACAGAAGTAGCTTTGACCCAAAGGGCAGCATTTGCCCAAAAATAAAGTTCAGAAGACAGGAAGGATGGGTGAATGGAAACAGAGAACCCAGGGAAGAAGTGGGAAGAGTGCTGTTACATTGAGGAGATTGCAACTAATGTCACAAAGCAAAATGTGGATAAATTGTTTAATGAGAAACTAATTTGCTCTGTAAACTTTCACCTAAACCACAATAAAATGTTCAAAAAAGAAAGTAGCATGTAAAATCCAGAACATGAGTACTCTAAATATCACATATTGTTGTTGTTAAGTGCCATCAAGTCATCCCCGACTCATAGCAACCCATATACAACAGAACGAAACACTGCCAGGTCCTGCACCGTCCTCACAGTCCTTGCTATGCTTGAGCCCATTATTGCAGCCACTTTGTCAGTCCATCTCATTGAGGGTCTTCCCCTTTTTCACTGACTCTCTACATTACTTAATTCATCCCTTATATCTATAAAAGGAGAGGTTTAGGCAGTATTTCTTAACAGTGGGCTATGGTCATTTTGATGAACAGTTCCTTGTTGTATGAGATGTAGTGCCCAATGTTTGGCTTCCCTGGCCCCTAAGCATTAAATGCCAGTAGCATCCTCCTTTCATTGCCAGCAATTGCCCTTCACACATTTTCGGATGCCTTCTAGATGGCACAGAGCGACCACGCAGTTAGTGCATCGTAGAACATAGTTTGGGATACTTAGCCTATTGGGTTTGTCCTCTGCCTTTGCTTTTTTCGGGTTTAACAACTCTAGTTGCTTTTAAATTGTTTTTTTTGTTTTGTTTTGTTTTGTTGTTTTTTAATCTGTGGTACATGGAAATGACTAAAGAGTAAGTCTTAATTGGTTGGGAATTCTAGGTTTTAGTTTTTTTCCTCTCTTGAATAGAGCTCAATAGGCTGGATGTACAGTTCCAGCCCTTATCCATTGGCTTTCTGCTCTTATCAGGAGGTACCCATGATCCCTCGGCCCCACTATGCCCAACCTGGCTGTGTCTACTTCATCTGTTTGCTGCGAGATGACTTGCTGCTTCGTCAAGGTACGTTCACAGGAGCTGACCCTTCTTGTCAAAGCTGACCTTTCTGAATAGTAGGAGGTATCTTCTGTCTGCCTAATACTCTTTGTCTCCGTGTCACCAATAGGCTATATAGGTTTTTATATTCTATAATCCTTATCACCCCTCCACAAAATAAAACTAATTTGGAGAGAGAGGAATGTTATAGAGGAATGTTTGGAGAAATGTATAGGAAACCCAAGAGAAGGAAGATCTTCCTTGTGTCATTCTCACAGTCTAGAATTGACTGCTATCACCATTAAACTGCAGGTTTTAGCTCTCTGCATTTAATATCATCTTAGATTATAAGTTCTTTCTATGTACCTTTGGTCAGACAAATGAATCAAATGACTGCCTAACAGAATCCATGCAAGAGTCATTTTAGCCCTTTCCTGTGTTCTGTGCCATCCTAGGTGACTGTGTGTATCTAATGAGGGACAGTCGGCGCACCCCTGATGGCCACCCAGTCCGTCAGTCCTACCGACTGTTATCTCACATTAACCGAGATAAACTTGACATCTTCCGAATTGAGAAGCTTTGGAAGAATGAAAAGTATGTGTTGAGGTCCTATCTGTTTCTGCCATCTGTGCCCTAACAGCATAGAGCTTAATATTCACTAGGTTCTTGCTTCATCCACCAAACCTCTACTTTCTCATTTTTTCCTGTGTTTTTAGAGAGGAACGATTTGCCTTTGGTCACCATTACTTCCGTCCCCACGAAACTCATCACTCTCCATCCCGTCGGTTCTATCACAATGAACTCTTTCGTGTGCCTCTGTATGAGATCATCCCCTTGGAGGCTGTAGTGGGGACCTGCTGTGTGTTGGACCTTTATACATATTGTAAAGGTAAGTGATCTGGTCTAGTCCAGAAATGACTTTAATAACTACTGTATATCTAGCACTCTACTAAGATTTGTAGGGAGATATGTTCCTTCATCAAAATAATAATAATGGTGGTTTTATAAGCTTCGAGGTTAACAATGTAGACTGTACAGTCAATCCAACGTCAAATTACGACTCCTTCCATTTTCACCAGTATGCCCTTGGGCAGTTTCTTAAACCTAATTATCAGTTTTCCATTGAAAACAGGGATTAGTATCTGCCTTTGAGAGTTTTATAAAAATTAAATGAACTATTACACACAGAAGGCAACTTTTCTTGATGGTTACCAGGGATGGAAGGGGCAATCACTTTATAGATAGTAGTCAGTCACTTGTTATTTTTGGTGATGGGAAAGTAAGTACTACATATGGATGAACTCAACACAACTTGGGACAATTTCAGTAAATGGTATAACATACACAATTTTGCAAAACCAAAAAATATGTATGTGGTGACATAGGTAGATATGTATGCATATATAAGATAAGAAGACATATGCAAGTACATGCACATCCAGATTCTTAAAAAGATCAGATCTATTGTACCAATAGAGACTAGACAAACCCCCAAGACTATCATTCTTAGATAACCTTTGAACTTGAATCAAAGCTGTTGCTGCAGGTCACCTTTCTGCCAGAAAATAGATTGATGAGACCAAACGGTCAACAGTTAACCAAAAGCAAAGATGAGAAGGCAAGGAGGGGAGGGGGAAGCTAGATCAGTAGAAAGAGAACAAACAGAATAGAAATAACCAGAATGCTGACACATTGTAAGATGTGTAACTAATGTCATGAACAACTTGTATAAAAATGGTTAAAGGGGAATCTCTTTTGCTGCATAAAACTTCACCTAAAACACTATTTTAAAAAAAAAAAAATGAAATAATCTACAAAAACATTCAGCCCAGTTGATGGTGCACAGTAAAAGCTCATTTTTTTCTCAGAGTAGTTTAGAAGACTACATATTACATTCTAAAAAACTGACAGATTGCTTAAAGCTCTGTGATGATGATGACTCCTCTTTTCTCAATAAAGTGTTGATTTCCTAGATGTACTTCTGTCCTTTATGCTTCCTTTCTTTCCTCATAAATCCCCATTATCTGCTCTGTTTTCCCCTCAAAATGTTTTCCCTGCAGCAGACAAATAATCTCTAATTAAATTGGTTTTCTTTTTTCAGTCTTACAGTATGCCCTTCTATTCTTATATCCTTTTTCCTTTTTGACACCAGTATCTGAGATTCCAATTCTTTTGTAACCACCAAGTGCTCAGTTTTATTCTGCCCCTTAAAATAAATAGTGTTCCCCCCCACCTCCACTTAAGGGTCTGATACTGCAGTAGCTTCTCTCCCAATGGTGTGTGTTCTCTGGCCAACTGGGGATGAGGGAAGGGGGAAGTAGGAGGGTTCTTTAACAGTGTATGGACTCATAGGGCGACCCAAAGGCGTGAAGGAGCAAGATGTGTACATCTGTGATTACCGGCTCGACAAGTCAGCACATCTGTTTTACAAGATCCACCGGAACCGTTATCCTGTCTGCACCAAACCCTACGCCTTTGATCACTTCCCCAAGAAGCTCACTCCCAAAAGAGATTTCTCAGTAAGTCTCCTTCCTCTCTTAATGGAACAGTATGTCAAGACGGTCTGGTTCATGCATGGAATTTTCACAGAGTGAAAATCTTTAATGACTGTACTTACTCATTCTTTTTCCATCCCAAACTTTATTTGGGATGTATTACATAGCATAAATACATTTTGTTTACATTTCCTCACCTGAACTGTCTCTCAGGAAATGGATTACAGTGTTCCACCTTGATGAGCTTTTCCTCTTCTCCCTCTTACCTCTCCTCAGTCTTTGTTCATGAGTCCCACATGTGTAGTTTGTTTTGTTTTATTTTAAGAAGCAAATAGAAGGAATGGCAAAAATCCTGAGAAAGCTTTGGTGAAAATAATTCAGTAGTTTTTCTTTTTATCCCTGGATTGAAAATGTAATTCATAATCATTACACAAAATTTGAAAAGTAGAGGAAGTATTAAGAAGAAAAGTTACATTAGTCTACTAGTTAGAAAAGAACCATTCTTAATATTTTGGTATATTCATTTTCCATCTTTTTTTTTTTTGGTATGTATGCTTTTTTTCTTTCAAACTGTTGAGAACATACTCCACGAATTATATTGTTCAATTCATCATTCCATAAAGATTTTGGTCACCTATCTGCTATAATGAGACTCCACGTCATCTCAGTTGTCTTTTAGTAGCCCTATCAGAATTTACACCTGCCATCCTAGAATTGTTAGAAATAAGCTAATCAGAAAGAAAGGCTTTATGTTTCCTAGTTTTCCTTTGTTGCATTTTGTTTGTTTGTTTCTCCAAATAGTATTTTATTTCTCTCTGCCCATCACCACTAGTTTACATCTTCTCATCCAGACTTCTTTGGCCTTGCTTGCTAATCAGCAGTGGAGTACTCATTGGTTAGCTTTGAAACTCCAACCTTAACTGTTTAAAAGGTGGGATGAAGCAGAGAGAATTGTTAGCTTATCCCTTCTATCATTCTAGGATTACCAAATGCTAAAAACCTCAGTGACCTATAAATTGATAGAAGTTCTGAACTTCTGACCTTAAAACACAATAATTGGGTTTATAAGGTCTTCTCCCCCTCCCCCCAAAAAAAACCCAAACTCACTGTCATCAAGTTGGTCCTAACTCATAGTGACCCCTCCTTGGGTTTTCTGAGGCAGTATCTGTACAGAAGTAGATTGCCCAATCTTCCTTCCATATAAGGGCTTTGGCCCTTAGTTTTTTCTCCCTTTTCCTCCTCACTCATCTCCCTCTTTCCCCCAGCTCCCTTATCCTGAGTTAACCCCAAATCATCTGTTCCAGCTTTCAGTTCTACAATATTCATGCTTACTTCTCCATTTTCTTCTCTGCAGCCTCATTATGTCCCAGACAACTACAAGAGGAATGGAGGGCGGTGAGTCCTATGGGGCGGGGGGGGGGGGGGGCGGCATTGAGGATCCTAAGAGATTGACCAAAGTCTTGAATGGAGAAAAGAGCAACCATCTACCCACCCAGGCAGCCCCACCTCTAGGATTGGGGAGGCTCTGAGAGAGAAGCCCAGTGTAGTGGACTTCAGTAGGTGTGGTTTCAACATAGGTCCTTAGTTGGTGTGGAATGGGCAGAAACATGCAAAGAGTAGAGCTAGATGTGGACCAGAACTCCAGAGAGTCAGCAGACTCTCTCTCTCTGAGATGTGCTTAAGCTTTTCCCATTACTCCAAGATAGGGGAGCTCTTGGGGCCTCTGTCAAGGAACAGAAGTGGCCAGAAGTAGACAATTTTGTCTGAGCGAAAAGCCAGTTTAATTTGGGTTCACAGCTTTTATTCTTGCTTCTTTGTGCATGAGAGGGGTACCCCTGGAGAAAGCACCAAAGGCTTTTCTTCAGTTTCCTCATCTGTTAAATAGGGGCAAAGCAACTGTTTCATCCACATCAGTGGTTTACCATAAGGGCAACAATGCTAGACATGAAAAGGGATTCAGAAAAAGTAAAGACTCCGTTAAAATATTAGTAATTATATGTGGATCATTGATATTGCAGGGGTGTGCCATACTTCTCTATGTTCATGGAGCACTCAGGTAGAACCAGCTAAGCAGTTTACCAGCTTTGGTATATTTTATAGATTCTTATCTCATTTATATGCCATGTTGTTGTTGTTATGTGCTGTCGAGCTGGACCTGACTCATAACGACGCCTCTTTGGGTTTCCAAGGCAGTATCGCTATGGAAGTAGATTGCCCAACCTTCCTTCCAAGGAGTGGCTGGTGGGTTTGAACTGCCAGCCTTCTGGTTAGCAGTCAAGTGCTTAGGCACTATGCTGCCAGAGCTCCTATGACATTCCTGCACAAAAGGAAGAAGGTTTGATTTTAGAAATTAAATTTCAGAGTAAGGCAGTGATTTATTCAAATGTTGTTGTTGTTGTTATGTGCTGTCGAGTCGGCCCCGACTCATAGCGACCCCGCCTTGGGTTTCCCAGGCAGTATCACTATGGAAGTAGGATTGCCCAACCTTCCTTCCGAGGAGTGGCTGGTGGGTTTGAACCGCCAGCCGTCTGGTTAGCAGGCAAGTATCTTAGCCACTAATAAAGTAATAGATTGAAAAACAGAGCCAAGTTTCCTGCCTCTTGAACCAAGGCTCTAAGAGCCAGTTTTTAGGATCTTAAATCATCCTGAAGTATCTACCCACCATTCCCCTTCCATCCCCAAGTGCCCTGCTCTGCCTTGCCCTAAATTCATATACCCTTCTGGCAGATCATCCTGGAAGTCTGAGCGCTCAAAGCCACCCCTAAAAGACTTAGGCCAGGAAGACGATGCTCTGCCTTTGATTGAGGAGGTTCTGGCCAGTCAGGAGCAAGCAGCCAACGAGATGCCCAGCCTGGAGGAGCCAGAACCAGAGGTGGCTATCACTGAAGTCAGTGAAGGTGAAAAGAAACAAGAGGAAAGTAGTCAAGAATCCCAGCCATCCTGTACCCCTGAGGAACGACGGCATAACCAACGGGAACGACTCAACCAGATCTTGCTCAATCTCCTTGAAAAAATCCCTGGAAAAAATGGTAAGAAGAAACAGGTTCATACCTAGGGTTTAGTGAAAATGGAATGAATAAGAGCAATTTCTAGTTAGGGAAAGAATGGAAAATGTTCTAAGAAAATGATACAGTTGTTCATAGGCCTGCCTTTAGTTGTATTGTGAAAGTAAAACTGGGAGGTGAAAGGATCTCCTTCCCTAGAGAACAACCCTCTCCATCTAGGACTGGAGGAGGGGCTTGATTGCTTATATGTCAGAAACGGAAGAATTGAATTCCTGTGATCTCCTTAGAGCTCAAGTCTGGAATAAGAAGTGGGGAAGTGTGGTATTTGATGAGTCTCCTTGGTTCTGTTTTCAGCCATTGATGTGACCTACTTGCTGGAGGAAGGATCAGGCAGGAAACTACGAAGGCGTACTTTGTTTATCCCAGAAAGCAGCTTTCGGAAGTGAACCTTAAAGAATTAGAACCTCAAGCATCTGGGATCCATCCAGTGGAGCTAGTCAGTCCTGCCTCCTGCTGTCTGGGTGCAGACGGGTGGGAAGGGTCCATCCAGTCAAGGGGAATGGGGCCATGCTATTAACATTAGGTACTGAATAAACCTTGGAGTGGGTGGAGAGGAAGAGAAAGGGGATCTGTCCAAGACAGTTCAGTTGAATTTATTTTCCTCTCCATTGCTTCACCTTGAGGGTTAATAATGTGGGGAGGGTGAGGGGCACACTGGGGGTGATGAGAGCCTGTTGGTACTCTGCAACACTTGCCCTTCCTCCCAGCTTGTGTTTTCCTGTGTCATCCTCTGATCCTGCAGGCACTGCTAAGAAGCTGCTTCCCATACCCAGGTATTGCTCAGAATCCAAAGGGATGGGACCAGGATCCCTACCCCGTATCCATCTCTTCTCTATAGGCTCTGAAAGGTACACCAGAGACCTAAAATGGAAACAATGGCTGGGGCCTCTTCCCAGATCCCTAACTAGGAAAGTTGCTCTCTCCTCTCTTGTCCAACCCGGTCAAAGTAAAATGTGAGTTGACAGCTCAAAGCACTTGTAACCGCTGCCCCTCGCCCTACCTCTACTCCCCAAAATGGGATCATGGGATAGAGAGGGCCCCCGTGGAGCCAGAAGGGCACAGTACTACTTGTAATTTCATTTGGTTTACCCTTCGTGACTTGCCGAACAGATTTTTTTCTAACGGGAAAGCCAGGCCCCCGCCAGCACACGTGCTGTTTTGATGCTCTGTGGTTCTTGTGTGTCTGCTGTGCTGTGCGAATGGAAACTCGTTTCAAAATAAAAACATTTAAAAACCTACAGAAAAAGAGCTCTAAACGTCCCCCAACAAGTCACTACATAAACTGTTGAGCAGTATTCACCGATCAGAGTATTTGTTTGTTGTGAGTGTAGATTATCAACTGAAAACACTACTCTTTGTGTTCTTAATTGTACAGTTTTCAATGTCCATCTCTTAAAGAGACAGCGTGTTCTCCCTTCCCCAGTCCCATCTTCCCTCCACCCTCCTGAGTGACTTCATTGTCAGGAGGGATATCCAGGGTGTCTCCCTTTGCATTCTCTTGGCCAGAAGTTACCAGACTATACTGTCTCTTTAAAAATAAAATTTAAAAAGCTTTGCTTTGTTGTCTTCTCAGACATACATATGCATATACGTTTTAGATGTTCTTATAAGAGAAAAGATGGTTTTTAAATGTGCCAAGTTGTGTATATATATAGATATATATATCTGCTGCGTGATTGGTAAGCAATACAATAGTAAACATGTCCCCATTACTTTTTTCTAATATTGGACCAATGCTGTCCTAATTGTACATTTCCCCTTATGATGACGATGCTCTGACTCGTTTAGATAGAACCATTGACCACCTTCCATTCCATTGATTCTTTTTTTTCTTTTACCTCCTTTCTATGTCAATCTTGAGGACAAAACAAAACAAAAGAGACAGGGGATGCCAAAGATCCCCTTGAGCAGAGAAAAAAAACAGAATAAATATTTTATTAAAGAAAAAAGAGAATTAAGAAAATAGTTTGGAGTATTTTCTTACTGTAGAGAAGCACTGTACATTACTAAGAGACCTGGGTATAAGATACTCACGTGTGGAGTTGGAAAATTCGCATGTCAAAGCCCGTTTGAGTGGTTTCTTTTGGTTTTCATGCAGGGAGAGGGTGGGAGGGAGGAGGGAATAGGGATACTTTGGGGGTCTCCTTTTAGTCAAAAGCAGGAAAATGACAGGAAAGAGAAGATTAAAGCTCAATGTTTCCTTTAATAGTGTTAAACACTAAAATTTTAAACAAGACATAAAAAGAAAAAAAAACTTTGTAAAATGCGAGAACAGAAGCAAAAGACACTACGCTCTGTCATTTTATCTTTCTTTTGTTGAAAGACTAAAAACTTAAATGTTTTTTAGACAATCAAATGTTAGGTAAGTGCAAAAACTTGTTTTTTCTTACTGGTGTAGAAATTAATGCCTTTTTTTATTTTTCGGTTATTTTATAATAACGAAATAAAAAGAACCCCCCAGCTGCCAGGTGGGTTTTGGTGTTTGAAATGCGGGGCAAAGCACTACATCACTGCAAATAGATACAGAGTTAGTCTGCATGTCTGTAGGCTGTGTGATTGCGGAAAATATAAATGCTGCTAATATATTTCCTTTTTACAAAAGCATATCTAAATAGATGATTGTTTTGATGTTAATCTTTGTAAATTATGTATTACCAATTTTAACATTGGATGTAATTGCATAAAAAGCTTGCATCTCAATCCTTGAAAGTCTAGTATTAAATGGAAAAACTTTTCCTAACTGTGGAGTGGTGAGCTTGCTCTTTTTTCCCCTCTTTCCTACCCTCCATTTATCTTCCAGGATCATCTCCGGCCTGTCTTTGAAGGGATCTTCCTAAGACCACATCATCAGCTTCCTGGGCTCCACAGGAGCACAGTCCCCAGGGTTGGCTACTGGATAAAGCCAATTCCTTATACCTAGGATCTTTCTAGTCTCAGCCTACCCTAACAAATCAAGATCATCACCTACAGTAAATGTTGTTTCTCAAACATGCTGTGCCACCCTACACTGTTCTCCCTTGCATAAACAAGCATCATCTCATTTAATGCTCCCTAATGACCTCCAAGGTTGGCAACAAAAGTTTTAGAACACTTTTAGGCCCCTGTATGTTGGACCACTTCCATTCTAAGCAGTTTCCATGTTTTCATTTATTTATTTAATCCTAACGGCAGCTGTTTAAGGTAGCTACCGTATCCCAGTGTTAACATAAGTTAAGAAACTGAAGCAGCAGAGAGGTTGAGTAACTGCCCAGGATCTCATAGCTTGTTAATAAAACAGTCCTCTGAAGTTTCTTTTCCCATTTTATAGAAACAAATGATGCTTAGGGAGGTTAAGTAACTTGCCAAAGATCACCTGGGTGACTATTGTTTAAGCCATAATTGCAAAGTCTGCATTCTCATCCACAAAGAGAAGTGTGAGAGAGAGCCACAGTGACCCTACTGATTATGGAGGATAACCCACTCCTTCCAACAGCTGGAAGATCCAGCAAAGCCTTGGTCCTGGATATAAGCCACACACCCCATCTAGGAGTTCACCTAGAATTCGGTTACTAAAGCAGGAGCACAAGTGGCTGTGAGAGCACCGTCTCTGCTCCTGTGAGGACTTGGGATTCAAGTCTCTGGATCAAGGTGCTCCACTGTTACAGACACGTCTTTAGAACTGCAAAAACAACACATGAAGAGTTAAATTTTCTTAAGTTTTCTATTTTTAACTCATTTAAACTTTGATACCTACTACAGCTGTTCTACATAATATGTAATAGTACAAACCAAATTTTGTATCATTGTTAGTTTGCTTCATGGTGTTTTGCAAGGAGGTCCCGCTGCTCCACTCCCTCCAGTAGAAGCCTGAAAGCTGTTAGGCCATGACTGCAAATAGCCCACCAGGCCAGAGCTCACTGATGCTCTACCAGTGTCATTCCAGGATTCTTGCCAGGAATTTAGGATTACTCAATCTGCAAACAAACATGTGGGAATAGGACTCAGAGAAAGGAGACAGCAGGCTGAGTCGTGGGAAATGAAAGCTCTGTATCAAAGTGTCTCAAACTTCAGGACTTGCAGGCCTCCTGAGATGAAGCCACAGATCTTGCTTTCAGAAATGCTAGTACCAGTGCAAAGTAATAGTCTTCCTTGATACCACTTTATGATTTTAAACATTATAAGGGTAAAACTCAATTCCCAGAGAAACTCAGAATCCAGTTGAGAAACATTAGGAAATACCTGAAATGCTAACTGGGATCTAAAGTTGAGAGGGCAGCTAAACGCAAAAGCAGAATTAAAGCAAGGACAGATGAACGACAAAGTATGAGGCATTTGAGTCTAAACTTGCCTGCTCATGAGAACTTTAAGGTCTTTAAATCTTGTGATTTCTACTTCTCTAGCTTCCCTCTTCTCTCCTGTTACCGCCCATTGTGTTAACCAGGCTCCCTCCCAAGATGAAGGAAAACTTGCAGATTCTTTGGCCCTGTGTTTCACCATATAGTTCTCAGCATCTTCCTATCTTTCCTGTTGCCTGGTTAAAACTTTCTATTCTGGATTTTCTGGTGTTTCTCTGCTATCTAGAAAATCCTTTCTGATTCTCAACCCCACTCTCAAACCTCTGTATTTTTTTTAGCTATTCTCATTATGTCAAAGAGTGAGAGGAAATGTGTTACTTCCTGGTGAAGTAATAGATGTCAAACTATTTTGCTTTTTCTTGAAAGTATCTGCAGAGGAGCTCTGGTAGCATAGTGGCTAAGGCACTTGACTGCTTACCAGAAGGCTGGCGGTTCAAACCCACCAGCCACTCCTTGGAAGGAAGGTTGGGCAATCCTATTTCCGTAGTGATACTGCCTCGGAA
>NW_006921804.1:2685382-2699957 GCF_000298275.1 Orycteropus afer afer
ATGCATACCTACCCACTCCTTGGAAGGAAGGTTGGGCAATCCTATTTCCGTAGTGATACTGCCTCGGAAACCCAAGGAGGGGTCGCTATGAGTCGGGGCCGACTCGACGGCAAATAACAACAACAAATCTGCAGAGTGGCAATATTAATTAAAAAGACTGTCAATTCTTGTAGCCCTTTACCTTGGATATATATCTAGTAGGTACGATCTCTAGGGCCAAACCAAAGCCACTTCCATCAACTTGATTCAGACTCATAGAGTGACCTTTTAGGACAGAGAAGAACTGCCTGTGGGTTTGGAAACCCTGTGGTTTCCAAAGCTGTAAATCCTTCTCATCTTTCTCCCACAGAGCAGGTGGTGGGTTCGAACCACCTACCTTGTGGTTAGCAGCCAAATGCTTTAACCGCTATTAGTGGATAGAGTTCCTTTCAAGGGCTAAGTCCTCCATTAAAAAACCAAACCCACTGCAATGGAGTTAATTCTGACTCACAGCAACTCTACAGGACAGAATAGAACAGCTCTCCGTAGGATCTCCAAGGCCATCATCTTTACGTAAGCAGACAGCCACATCTTTCTCCCATGGAGCTGCTGGTGGGTTTAAACTGCCTACCTCTAGATTGGCAGTTGAGAGTTCCAACTACTGAGCCAACAGGATTCGAGTCCTCCCTACTTCCCCAAGTTTATTCAGGTTCCTACCATATCAACCTCACAAGTCTGAGGCATTTTTGAGATTCAGGTGCCACTTGCCACTTCCTTCCTCAGGAAACAGTAAGGCTGACCATGGGCTAGGAAGGAAACATCTCCCTTAGGCCTCCCTCCACTCCTCCCAGCCTGTGTCCTGAAACCCACAGTGACACACACACATTCAACTCCCACACTTTATTGGAACAAATGAGAAAGGAAACAGACCAACACCACAGGCCCATCCACCAGGGGCGTCCAGGCTTCAGCACCTAGTAAAGCATGAGTGGTCAATAAATACAGGTAACCTGGGGTGGGTGAAGTAGGGAAGATTCCATACCCAGGAAGGAGGCTAGAGGCCCTCTAGTCTCAGGAGCCAAGGCATATACTGTATTGGCACAGTCCACTTACAGATGTACAAGGTAGAAGAGGGCAAGCTTTCCATTTTGCAGATAGGGAGAGAGATGCTCCCTTGTAGAGATGGGAAAGAGATTATATGGGGGGGATTCCTTTTTACATATTTGGAAGAAAGGTAGGTTCCACCTCACAGGTGGGACTGGAAGGGCATAAGGAAAGTATTTTAAATATTCACAGAAATGGATGTGGGAGGTAGCGTTTTGCAAATAGGGAAAATGCTTCTGGGATGATTGGTTTACACGAATTAGTGCTCGTGGTCCATTCGATTCCCAGGTGACAGGAGGGGACATATGCAGAAAAGGGCCCCAGGGCTACAGAACGAGGGAGGTGTACCCCACAGGCACCAGTCCTTCCACTCCATCCCGCCCACAACGGAGCCAGTCTTCATCCACCGTGGCGATGACACGCAGCACCTCCCCACGCTGGAAGCTCAGCTGGTCTGGTCCTGCAGCTGTGTGGTCACAGAGAGCCCGGACTGCCCTGAGGGGAGCCAGAGGGAGACACTGGGGTGAAGTAAGGAAGGCAGTGGCCTCCAGGCCTCAGCTTTCCACTACGTGGAGCGTCCCAAATAGTTTGTTCAGCTCAGTGAACACTGGGCTCTGGAAGACATAGGGACCACTGACATAGTGACTCTGCCTGGGGCCCCAGCCCTCTCCTGAGCAACAAAGACGCTCTTCAGCTGCTTGCTTGACACTGTGCACCTTTCTCTGGTAGTGCTTCCAATTCAACATACAGGCGTACCTCATCTTATCGAGCTTTGCCTTACTAAGTTTCACAGATTCTCCATTTTTCACAAATTGAAGGTTTGTGGCAACTCTGCATCAACCAAGTCTTATCCTCACCATTTTTCCAACAGCATGTGCTCACTTCATGTCTCTGGGTCACATTTTGGTAACTCACAATATTTCCAACTTTTTCATAAAGCTATTGCCCACTTAGTAGACTACCATATACGTGTTGTTGTTGTTATGTGCTGTCGAGTCAAACCCGACTCATAGCGACCCCTCCTTGGGTTTCCGAGGCAGTATCACTACAGAAGTAGGATTGCCCAACCTTCCTTCCGAGGAGTGGCTGGTGGGTTTGAACCGCCAGCCGTCTGGTTAGCAGGCAAGCGTCTTAGCCACTATGCTACCAGAGCTCCTTGTATCCCCTATAGTGGATCCTATTGTGGTAAATGGTACCATCTTCCTCCTTGCAAACCCAAGCATCTGTTCACATCCAATCCATCACCAACACTTGATTAGTATTTGATGTTTCCATCTACTGCTATGTCTAGTCCTTCTCTAAACTGGTCTCTAAATCCTCTCTTGGCCTCCCTCCGCAGGTCCATTCTTCACACAGCTGTCAGAGATCTTTCAAAAACACGAGCAGGCAAATCCTCCCTAGGTGACAAGACCCTTCTAAGGCTCCCACTACCTCAGAAAAAAGGTCTAGGCTCCTCACTGGCTCCAGTGAACTCTCCAGGATACCCATGACCCTGCTGTCATCATCTTCCACACCAGGCTCATGTACCCACACTCTGGCCTCCCTAGCTTTCCATCCTGTTTCCCCTGCCAGATGGACACTCCATCCCATCACCAAGCCTTCCCTGAGCCCCAGAGCCTGGGGTAGAGTCTCTACCATAAAAAACTGATTGCCCATTTATTCATCAGCATCTGTTACTGGACTACCATACCAGCTCCTTGAGGGAAGGGACTCCAATATGTTTACATTTGTATTCCCTCCCCTACCATAACACTTGGCACATAGTAAGCACTCGAAAAAAATATTGCTGAATGAACGAAAAATCAAGACGCTTACTCCAATAGACTGAGAGAAGCCAAAAAAAAAAAAAAAAGACCCCAAAATAGAGGCAGCACATGGTGCCAGATTAGAAGACAACTATAAACGGAAGCACGGTCCCTCAATGCGCATACACAGGCCCTTGTCTGTACACAAGTGGCCCCTAACTGGGCCCCTATTATGTTCCAAATGCTCTTACGAAATTTTTTTATCTTCACAACAACCATAACAAAAAGGTATAATTATCCCCTTTTTACAGAAAAAGAAACTATGGTTCTAAGAAATTAAGTATCACACAAATAAGAAGCAAAGATGCAATGCAAAATAAGCCTTCTAACTAATCTACCTCTAAAGCTTAGAGTGTTACATTACCTCCCATGTGCTCTGTGAGAAAAGAAATACACACAACACGTGGTTACACATCAATGTGTTCTCCCCTCCCTCCTTACCTGTGGGGCTGTGCTATGCTGGGGGCTGAAGCTTCAAGCTCCTCAGGAGAAGAGGGAGTCTCAGGGGGTGCCCCCCGCTTCAGGAGAGCCAACACACTCACTGCAGGGGGCAGCCAACTGGATGGTCTCCTGGAGGCAAAGAGATAGATTTAACAGTGGTTACCCCACCTCCAGAAAAAGAACCCAGGGAGGGAGGGGGAAGCTGAACAGCCTGACTGCAGTTCAACAAAAGAGGTCAGGAGTTTGTCACTACTGAGGGAAGAATAGCAGTTGTGGGACACAGATACCTTTAGGAAGATTAGGGAAGGGCCAATAAACGTCTACAGGCCAGAAGCTGCACAAGGGGCCTGTGGAACTGCAGGGTCTATCCAGGCTGAGATCCAGAGGGTCACTAGAGGACCTGAGGCCACTAAAGGCCCACTAGTAATCATGCCCAAGGGCAGGAGTGGGCAAGTTTTTCTTAAAGGACCAGATAGAATATATTCACATATTTTAGGCTTTGAGGAGCAAGAGACAGAGGCAAGAACATTATGTAACCATTTGAAAATGTGAAAACCATTTTTAGTTCATGGCTGTAGAAAAACAGACTGCCAACCTATGCCCTGAGGAATTACAGGAGTTTCAAATTAGAGCCACCTGGGATTCAGAGAGGGGGCCAGGCACCCCATTACCTGGACTTTAGGGTTCCACTCTCAGTTTCCATGGGGCCTCCAGGCACTCCAAACAGTCTCCCTAGCCATACGCCTCTGCCCGGGGCCACTTCTTCGGTGGGCAAGGGTCTCTCCTGTGTACCCTCAGCTGTGGTCCCATGCCGCCTGGGTCCCCACCGAGGAACAGGGAAGCCTTCGCTGCCCCCAGAGGCATAGACTCGAGAGGCCTGGGTTAACTGCTCCCACCAACTGCCTGGTGTGGGAGATTTGGGGGGGGCTGCGGGGCCCGGTGGGGCCTCCTCAGAGGCCCCCCGAAGACTCTGGGCCAGCCGCCCCCCCCAGTGCAGGAGGGCCTGCACAGTCTGCTGCAGGGCTGGAGGTGGGCCTGGGGGTGTGGGGGCCTGAGATGGGCCTAGGGGCAGGTGGTGGTGGTGCTCAAAGAGCAGGTCCAGGTGAAAGGTGAGCACTGACAGTGGCTGCAGCAGGAGCAGCAGCTCCGTGGACAGGGAGGGGCAGCCACCCCGGGCCAGTGAAAAGAATCCCGTGGGCAGGTACAGGAGAGACAGCAGACCTGGGAAAAAACAGGCCAACATGAGCCCCTGCCTTGAGCTGAAAGGCTCCCCACCAGTCAACAAACAGCTTCCAAGACCTCACTCTGCTGGGTTCTAGGGCAAGGGGGCACTGGGGGGATGACATAGTGAGGTATAGGATTGATCCAACCTTGCCCACGGTCTAGCATGGGAGAGACACACACAGCAAGTGGAGACACATAACAAGTCACAGTGTAGTGACACTGGCTGGGAAGGAGAAGGGCATGGAGACCGTGGGAGCCCAAAAGAATGAATGTTAACACAGGCAGCCAAGGGCAGGGAGGCCTGTCCTAGGTGGAGAAAGGGACAGTGTATGTCAGGTTCTGGGCAGAAAGGAAGAATGTAGGTAGGATGAGAGAGATCCTGGGGCCTCACAGTGGGCAAGAGTACAGGTAGGCCAGATGATCAAGGCTTTGAGGGTCACAGTGAGAATATGGGTCTTTCCTTCTATGGGCAATGGAACTCCTTACAAGAATTTTAACCAGAAAAGTAACAAGATCAGAGACGTGGTTTAAGATCATTCTGGCATTAGTGGAAACCAGCAAGAGATAGCCCCTCCTCTCCCTCCCTCACAGTCCAGCAACCTCATCCCTTCCCTCTGTGCCTCTGACCTGAATCTTCCTGGAGACTGGAAAACCAGAGTTCCAACTGCTTAGTGCTAGGGAAGAAAGGAGGAACAGAAGTTGAGGAAAGTAGGGGGCTCCAACCCTCTCTGGTGGTGAACAGGAGATGAATTGGGCAAGGGGAAGCCTTCTCTGGGGACATAGGGCACCACTCGTGTCCCACCACTTATTGCTCCTATGACACCCTCCCCCCACACACCCCCACCCCGCCCGGCCATCAGAGGGACCCCAGGAAAGAGACCGGCACTCACTTGAGGAGGCCCAGGATGAAGGCATGGAAGCGGCTTCGGCTGCTGCTCAGCGGACCCAGACGGCTGATCTGGCTATACAGGGTTCCCAGGGAATGGGTGCTGGAGCCTAAGGACACCTGGGATGGTCAGCCAGGCCCCGGCCCTGTCCCGGTCCAAGTCCCACACCCTCCTCCCTCACCTGGCTTCACTGACGCCTCCACCACGCTCCAGGCGTTGCTCCTGCGCTGCCCGGTAACAAGGTCTTTCCGGAAAGGCTTCAGCCCGTCAGCCACCAGGGCATGGAGGGCAGGGCAGAGAGTAGTCAGCACCAGATGCCCCACATCTGGACTCAGCCTGCTATCCCCCAACTGGGCCTGCAGGCAGCACAGTGGGGATGGCTTCAGAGGTACCCTCAGCCTCCTCAGGCCAACAGTTTCTATGCCCTTTAAGGCTCGTTAAGTCCCCCAAACATAGGTGCAAGCCTCCCCCAATCCACCTTTACCTTTTGAACCAAGTTCCGGGCGGCCCCAAAGTGCGAGATGATTTTATCCACAGAGGCGCTGACAGCTATCAGGAGACCTGGGAGAGAATCAGGAACGGGAGGAAATAGCAAAATCATCTTTCTCTTCCCGAGCAATACCCAAAGGACACCTCCCCAGTCCAAGAGTACATTAAGGAGACTGGTTTATGCACCGAGGACGGTCCAAGTGGAGTTCATTCAGAGGCCAGGAATCAGAAGAAAGTGAGGTTCTACCTTTTTTCTGCTCCTGAAGCTGGCCAGTCCCACTCTGGGCTTCTGCCATCCACAGCCGCTGGGCCCCGGGGACACCGGCGAACGACCAGGAACTACGGACTGGGATGAAGGAAGAAGGACGCGGTGACACTTACCGCGGGGTGCCTCGTATACTCCAGGCTCCCACATTGGTCATCTCCTGCGGGTCTGCAGCGCCCTTGTGCCTGAAGGGTCTTGGGGAAAGGGGCGAGGGCCGCGGAGAATACGGGGCAGCTCGACCCGGGCCTGGAAGTGAAATCCCAGCACTCGCCGCCCCCTGGGTTCCCATTTCCCTTCCTCAAGGCCCAGCTCCCACCTCCTCGATCCCGGAAGTCCCTGACTGGGAACGGCAGCGTTAGCCTCCCGCCCGCCCGGCTGGGGCCCGTAGGGTGGGAACTGATAATGCAGGGAAGGGAGGGGCAACCCTACGCCGAGCTAGGAGGGCCCCTGTCCGACCCAGGGAGGCCCAGGGAGCACGTGGGGAGCCTGGACCAATGGAAAGACAGACAGACGGAAAAGGGAGGAGAGACCAAGGGAGATGTGCCCCAACTAACAAGAGGCTAAAAGACACTGGAAAGGGGAAACCCGGCCCAAGCCTGCATCTGGGCGGAGAGCGCCCCCAGCAGCCCAAGAGAGGCTGGTCGTGTGGGCGTAGCCAGAACCTCTCCCACCAATGAGCTCCAGGGAGCGTCCCTCTCCACCCTTCCCGAGCATGGTTGGGGTCAGTCTTGAACTGCACGGGCCAAGGACTTTCACACCAGAAGTTGTGACCCAAGGCCTTTAACAATGGACAGCCTGGGACCCCTAGATTGAGCACAGAAGCTGGGTAAGCCTGCGTCCACTACGCCCAGGGAGGACCTGGAGAGAGAGGCCGGGCTACACTATTCCAGCTCGAGGAGCGGGCACCGACTCCGCTGGACTTATGAACTTGCTTGAAATCAGCTCAGGCTGAGGGATAGGGTCAAGCCAGGTAAAACCTGAAGACACTAAAGGCCAAACCAGACTGGAGGGGCCTGAGCGTGGCAGGGGGTGGGGCCGTGGAGTGGGCGGGGTGCCCCGCCTCCGGGCTGGCCCGGGTCGGTCTTACGTAGCCTGGGCGGAGGCGGTGGGCTCCTGATCCAGCGAGGGGCCTTCGACGGACGAGGTGGCGGTGGCAGCGGGGGAGTGGATACCTGGCGGGGTGGGGGAGCCGCGGCGGGGAAGGTGCTACTTCTGGGAAAGAGCGGGGACAGCAGCAATGCCAGCTCAGGGCTGGCCAGGCAGGGCAGGGCCCCCCGAGCCGGAGGCGAATAGGCTCCCACTGGGGACAGGCGGACAGGCAACAGCTGCTCCTCTGGGGAACTCGGCGCCCCCAGCAGCCGCAGCCCAGCGCCAGGCCAGCCGGCCAGAGGTGCTAAGAACAGAGACCCAGCTGCGCCCACGCCCCCACCCTCCAACAGGGGGCGCCCGTCGGCCGAGAACCGGAAAACCAGGGGCCGAGGGAGCTGGAGGGAACTGGCTGCAGGCGGGGTTTGCGGGGCAGGCGTAGAGTCGGGGTGGGGCGGGGGGAGGTCAGCGGGACGGGCAGCCAGGCGAGGAGGGGCGGGAAAAAGAGGGAGCAAAGAGTTAGTCCCTATAACCCAAGCACCCACCCAGACCCTTTCCCTGAGCATTCCCTGATAGAAGGGGGCCAGGAGAATGAGTGACACAGAATGGAGGGAAAACAGGGAATCGTTTGAAGGCTAGAGAGGGTGTGAGCGAGGCCGAAGCCCAGCCCTCCTCCCGCTTCCTCTGGAGGTCTCTTACCCTCGAGGCTGGTCTGCGCACTGGGTTCCTCCGGCTTCTTGGTAGCCGGGGCCTCTTCGCCAACCGGGGGACTTCCCGCCTTGCCTTCCTCGGGCTGCCCCTCCGCAATGGGCTGCAGCCCTTGCAGCCCCGGTCGGTTCTTCTTCCTCCGGGGAGGGACAGGTGGGGGTGGGGGCCGGGGAGGGACCAAGGCCCAGCCAGCTGGGGGGTCTCGGGGCGGGACTGGCGGGGGCGGGGCCCGGCTTCGAGACCGGAGTTCCTTGAAGGTGGTGACCTCCCGCGGAGGCGCCGGGGCGCCGCCCAACGACCCGGTAGGGGGCAGCTCAGTGTCGGGCGAGAAGACGATGAGCCAGTCGCTGCGGTCCTTCTTGGCCTGCGGCACGAGGGGCAGCCCTGGGCCCCGCTTGCGCTTCTGGGCCAGCTCGTGGAAGGACGTGATTGTCCGGTGGGGCACCGGCTCCTCTCTGACGTCACTCCTCCATCCCCCATCAATTTTCCCCGCATCGGTTTTCGAGCCAGAATCAGTTATTCCCGCATTGGTTTTCCAACTGGAGTCGAGTTTTCCAGGTTCCGTTTTCCAGCTGCAGTTAACATTCCCATTGATTTTCCAGCCAGAGTGATTGTTCTCAGTGATCTTCCAGCCAGCCTCCCTTTTCTCTGTGTCAATTTTCCAAATGGGGTTGATTTTCCAACTGGGCTCCGTTTGCCCAGCGTCGATTTTGCCATCATCGGCCTCTGGGAACTCAGAGGTGGGGAGATCCTGCTCCCCGCCGTCGTCCTCTTCCTCCAGCCCTAAAGAAGGGAGGTCCTGGCTGGTGGTCAGGGCGTTGCAATTGGAGTCCAGGCCAGGCCCCGGTGGGGAGGAAGCTCCTGAGCAGGAATCGGGAGAGCAGCAGAAACTGTCCGGTGAGCAGGCAGTAGGGCCTGTCGAAGCTAGCAGGGTGCCCTGCTCCAAGAGGATGCTGCTGGGCTGCGGGTGGGCGTCCTCCTCACCGGGGAGGTCCCGCGAGTAGACTGAGACTGGGGACTCATCGGGGCTGAGATCTGAGCAGGAGCTGAGAGAGGAGGAGCAGCCCGGGTCCGACGGAGAGGCAACCCCCTCTTGCTCCTGTGAGGGGTCCTGCCGGTTTTCTAGATCCGGCCCGTGCTCCTGGCAGCAACGACAGGGCACAGCAGGGCTGTTGGAATTGGCGTCCACCAGGGTCCCGCTGCAGGGACCCCTGCTCTCCTTGCCTCCGGTGTCCCCTGGGGGAGGAGGTGTGCTCAAGGGCCCCTCCCGTAACTCGGGACGGCGGGATAGGTGCAGGCCCAGGGAGACGTGCTGGAGGTGGATATGGTTGAGGTTGCAAAGTAAAGCCCTCTGAGGGGACAGCATGATGCCGCGGCGACGGGATGGCCTCGAGAGAATCAGGAGGCAACCGCAGTTGCAGACCTAGAAGACAAGGGTGGTGAAACCCAGCCAATGAGAGCGTGAGCCGCGGGAAGGACACTAAGGTGACTGACCAGGCGTGGGAAGGCGCCGGTTGCTTTGTAAGATATTTACATGAGATGCAAATGGCATCGATTGGCCATTAGTTTCCACTGCAGTGTTTGGAGGTGGAGCCGAATGTAAACCCCCGGGAAAGGTGCGGGGAGGGTCAAAAAATGCGGCTGCGCTCTTGTTCTCCTCCGGGGTGCAGGGGTTTGGAAAATAATAGGGCCGAGAATAGCCCTCCCCCCGGGTGCTCTCACAGTAATCTGGCCCGACCCCAGCCTACCCTTAGCTCCCAGAGGAAGGGGCCAAAGGAAGCCCCTGCCGAGATTCTATGAGATGGGGCGGGGGGTGGGGTGGACGGAGGTGGGCAACACGACGCATCTGTCTGGTTAATGCAGGAAAGGAGAGGGGAGGATGAGAAGCAGCTGTCAGTTCAACTTCGCATTTACAGGCTGCCCTGCTCCGACCCTCCGGGTCCAGCCTGCAGCGGCAATGAGCCTTCACCCCGCCCTGAGCACCGGTGTGTCGGTCCATCCTCTCCCTACTCGTCTCCATCATCCAGCCACCACCCCATTCCTTCTCTATTCATTTCTACTAGTCTCCTCCCTTGCCTCACCCCACATGCCCCAGTCCATCCATCCACACCCACGGGTCTAGGCCCTCCTCACCAGGGTCCTCCTGCAACCGCTTCCAGCCTTGGGCTCGTCCGCAGCTCCCACGGTCCCCGCCCAGCCCCACAGAGACAGAGGGGAGGGGGATGGAAGGGGCGGGGCGCCAGGACAACCCGCCTGGCGCTGCGCAGCCGCGCCCCTTCACGCACCGGCGAGGCGGGGCCCGGCCACCCCCCAGCACTTGACGTCCTGCTTGCGTCATCCACGTAGACCCAGCTCGCTACTTTCGTTGTATCCTAAGGCTCCACCCTGCTTTCAGTCCGTAGGGGCGCTGGTGTCAGGAACTGTGGTCCCGGCTTAGTGCAGCTCCCCCAACCCTACCATTGTGGACAGAGCCCTCCGGATGGCAAAGGGACGAACGGAACCACAGGAAGGTTAGACAATAATAATTTATTGAGAGCCTCCCCTCCCTGCCCTCGCAGACTCTAGG
Organism: Orycteropus afer afer; assembly: GCF_000298275.1. Taxonomy (NCBI): domain Eukaryota; kingdom Metazoa; phylum Chordata; class Mammalia; order Tubulidentata; family Orycteropodidae; genus Orycteropus; species Orycteropus afer. The sequence goes on from NW_006921804.1 coordinate 2,695,937, forward strand.
TCACTTTCTCCGCTTGTAGATCTTGCGTGCCAGTCCCAAGAAGATGGCTGCAGGCAGGGGAGCAGCATGCAGCTCAATGAGACCCATAAGGCTGCTGAAACTGTCTTCCTCGTACTGTTTGAATACAGCAGGCAGCTCCAGCTCCTCATACAATGCCTTCACCCGGGCTACCTTCTCGGGCTCTTTCTGCCCATAATTCTCCTGGAAGGAGGTGGAGACAGGGATACGGGCTTTGCCTTTCCCCAGCACTTCCTGAACCTCTCCATAACGTGCTTGCCCATACACATATTATAGAACATCTTCAAAGCCATGCACTCCACTCCTACCTCCAACTCCAAGTGTCTTCAGGTGTCTAAGTTCCTGAACCTCCTTCTCCCTCCTAGATGTTCAAATATTGGCTCAAGCCCCAGCTTCCTCTACCCCATGGTTTCTGGACTTGAGTGCTATTGTCATTTTGAGGCAAGTAATTCTGTTGTGGGGCTTTCTGAATTGCAGGATGTTTACCAGCATCCTTGGCCTCTACACACTAGATAGATGCTAGAAGCATATACTCTTCTCCCCCACACCGAGTTGTGATAACAGAAATATGTCTGTAGATATGGTCAAGTGTCCCATGGTGGTCAAAATCACCCCTAGTTGAGAACCACTGCTCTATTCTCTTTTTATCAGCTCAGGGACCCAAGACCCCCTCCTAGGCACCTGCAGGATCTGGCGCTGTTCTGGAGAAGCCCGCTGCAGACATTGAACCACCAGCCAGCTGCATTTGTTGTCCTGGATGTCAGTGCCAATCTTGCCCATCTCACTGGGATCACCAAAGGCATCAAGGTAATCATCCTGGGCAGTGAGGCGGAAAAGGAGACATGAAGAGGCTCCCAGGCAAGGAAGGACGAAAACTGGTGCCTGTTCTCTGCCAGTCCTTGTCCCGTCCTACCTGAATCTGAAAGAACTCGCCCATCTCCAACAAGATCTTCTTGGCACTGGCGTGCTCCTTCTCCCCGTCAATGCCCGCCTAAAGGGAAAAGAGGACTGAGAAGCCAGGCCTCTGGAGGGGCCTTCACTTTCCTGGCTGTTTACTCCTGTGGGATCTCGCTCTAGTACAAACCCAAAATCTTCTCTCCTCTCCTCAGATATCCCTGGTCTCTCTGATCTATGAAGTCTAACCATTGGTCCAAAAATCCCACTTATATTTGGTTAGCCCATCTAAGGAGCTCTGCTGGTGCAGTGGTTAAGGCATTTGGCTGCTAACCAAAAAGCTGGTGGTTGGTGAACCCTCCAGTGCTCCATGGAAGAAAGAAGAGGCAGTCTGCTTCCATATTTACAGCCTTAGAAGCCCAGTGGGGGTTGCTATGAATCAGAATTGACTCAGTGGCAGTGAGTTTGGTTTTTCATTTTCCTGGGTCTAAGAATCCATTCTGGAGGCCCTGAGACCATCTTCTCTTCTCTCACAAATCTCAGTCCCACAAGTCACTTTGATCCATCTTTCCAATCTTCTTGCCACCTCCAACTACTTTCAGGATGAAAAGGAAACTTGGGGAAGCAAGGTCCAAGTAGGCAGTTAATGTACTGACTGCCTGCAAATTCAGTCTTCTGCCTCTCAGTCTGATTATCTCTTGTCAGCTCCCATCCCTATTAGGATGCGAGATTTTGTTGTTTTATGGTGGGCTGAGCATATCCCTCGCCTCAATTAACCTTTACAGTGACCCTGTGAGGCAGGAATTTTATCCCCCATATTACAACTGAGGAAACAGACTCACAGTAATGACTTGCTCAAGGTCACAGCCATTAGGTGAGGGCACCAGATTGTCCTAAGTTGTCTATCCTTCCCAACTTCCTTCCTCACTTTGCTTTCCTTTCCCTTCCAGGAAACCCTAGGTATCTCCTGTGCCTTCCTGCCCAAAAACCCACATTAGCAGACAGGGGGGGGGGGGGGGGGACCTTACTCACCATGTACATTGCAGCAGCTACAGGAAGGTAGAAAGAGTAGAAAGCTGTCTTGTACTTGACAATGGTTTTGTATCTGAGTCAGGGGAGAAGATAAACTCTTCAGAAGGGCTGTGCCCACTCTAGGCCTTCCCTCACTGTCCAAACATGATTCCCGCTGTCCCTCACCTCTTTTCAGTGAACCTGCCAAGATCCACGTTGCCCTGGGGGGCAGTGATGAGGTCCAGGGTCTGTCCAATCTCAGTCTGATAGGAACTCTGAGGAGGAAAAAGATGACCCATGAGCTGGGCCACCTTCAGGGACTGAGAACCCTGCCGTCCTGGACCCTACATCCTGTACCGCCGACAACTAGGCAGAGTCAGAAAGGCCGCAAGAGGAAGAGAAGGCCTTTACTGGAGCTAAAAATTCCTGAAGGCCCACATTCATACAAACACACACACTCACACACACACACACACATTCTTTTGTCACCCCTTCTTCCAAGCACACACACACAGAAAAGCACCCTTTGACACTTCACCATTACATTTCCTAACCCCCTTTCTTGCTTTGTTTTCTTTTCTCTTCCAGGAAACCCAAGGTATCTCCTGTACCCTGAAACCAGTTCGATGAGAATGTCCCATAGAGGCCAAGGCTACTGTGGGCTGCCTCTGGGATTAAGCCCTGGTCTGCAGCACACCTGCAGGAACAGCTCAATGAGGTTCAGATAATAGGGTTGCTCCCGGCAGTACAGCTTCAGCAGGCGGTAGACCAACGCTTCCAGCAGCACAGCATCATTGATGGCATCCAAACCTATGCCTGGCTGTTGGGGCCGGAGAAAAATTAGCAGTCAATCTCTGGCCTAGACTCATGCCAAGAACCATCACCCCAGACCCATCAGTCAAGCTGTATGTAACCACCTCCCTGTCGTCTCTTCCCATAGTCTCTTCCTGCGTCTCTGTAGTGAGAAGTGTGCCACCTCCTGCCCACTTTACCTTTTGATACCAGCAGGGCTGCCCCCGTCGGATAAGGGATGAATCCATTATGTCATCTAATATCAGGAAGAAAGCTTGGAGCTAGGAAGAAAAGGAAGAGTGGAATAAGACCCCCTAGGCTCCTTACTGTTGCCTCTACCAGAGGCAGAGCTGCTTCTGATCATCACACTCGGCTGCTCACTGAAAGGTTGGCAGTTCGAACCTACCCAACAGCTCTGTAGGAGAGAGATCTGGCGATCTGCTTCTCTAAAGATTACATCAAGAAAAGCCTATATAGGGCAATTCTGTTCTATCACATGGTGTCACTATAAAACAGAGTTAACTCGATGGCACACAACATGAGCTGGGAAAGAATGGCAGGATGGGGAGACTGAGCATGTCTGTTCTATCCTGTGTTGTTGTGTTGTGGAACCTTAGCAGATTACATGACCTCTTGGCTCAAACTCCCCATCTATAAAAGGGGACTAAAATCTAAAATTCTCTCTTACTTTCAGAGTAAGAGATGAATACATACATCTCTAGATAATCAGCCCTAGATAATCCCTGGCACCAGGGGTTATGGAATACCTTCACATACTGTACTCTTCTCTTGCCAAAAACTTCAGTTGGTGCTTAGAGTAAGATTTCTGCAAGCGGCTTGACTTTACATGACTCCTTACATAATGAAGGCTGTTCTTCATCGTCCCCAGGCACTCGGCTTAAACAGTTCAGTGACAAGGAACACAGCCCCAGCTAAAGCAGGCCATGTGGGGCACAGGTCTAGGAGGACAGAACTGAAGTCTGACTCCTGGTAACTTCCACTCACATAGGTCTTAGTTTAGCAATCTTGAACATCAGCAAGCAACTTACTCTTCTGAAAACTGTGTTCTCTGTCTTTTGGCATTTTCCAGGCCTCTCACCCCAGAGTAGGGGGTTCAATAAACGTTTGTTGAGTGAATAAATGAAAGAATGAGAACTCCTATGAAGCTTTTTTTTTTAATGCATTTTATTGAAATATAATTTATGTACAGTGAAATACACAAAACCAAAGTGACATGGGTCAATGCATGTTTTTCTTTTTTTTTTTTTTTGCAGTGTTCCTTCCCTTCCCCTTCCACCCCTGGCAA
>NW_006921804.1:2700667-2702573 GCF_000298275.1 Orycteropus afer afer
TTGGATACTTCTATAGCTGGGTTGGTTTCTGGGTTATATCGTCATGTGTGTTGATGGTCAGTTGTTGTTGGCTGTTGTTGCTTCTCTGTCCAAAGGGCTCCCTTTAGCATCTCTTGTAAGGTTGGTCTGGTTTTAACAACTTCCCTTAATTTCTGCTTATCTGGAAATGTCCTCATTTCACCATCATATTTGAGGGACAGTTTTGCTGGGTACGTAATTGTTGGTTGGAAATTTTTCTCTTTCAGGGTTTTATATGTATCATCCCATTGTCTTCTTGCCTGCCTAGTTTCTGTCAAGAAATCCGAGATTAGTCTTATTGGTTGCCCCTTGTGGGTAACTTTTTGTTTTTCCCATGCTGCTCTCATGAGTCTTTGTCTTTGGTTTTGGTAAGTTTGATGATGATATGTCTTGGGATTTTCTTTTGGGGTCTATCCTGTTTGAGGTCCATTGGACTTCCTGAATGGATATATTCTTATTTTTCATCATACCAGGAAAATTGTGTTCCAACAAATCTTCAGTGACAAATCTCTGTGGTTTTATTTTTCTCTTCCTGTCCTGGAATTCCAGTTACACATAGCTTGTTATTCCTTTGGATGGTATCCCAGATGAACCTCAGGCTTTCTTCATTTTCTTTTGATCTTTTTTCTGATTTATCCCTTCCCAAAGAAGTATTCAGGTATTTGCCTTCAATCTCCCTAATTCTTTCATTGATTCAATTCTGCTCCTTTGCCCATTCAATCAATGTCTTATTTATTTCTGAAAATTTGGTATTAATCTTTAGATTTCTGTGTGTAGATTTTGTATCATTTCTAATTTTTCATTTTGTTCTTGTATTGTCTTTTGAAATTGTTCTAGGATTTTCTCTGCGTTTTCCTTGATCTGTCTCTCAATTCGTTGAAGATACCTAAATATAATTCTTTTGAATTCCTTATCAGGGAGTTCCAATGCTGTGTCTTCCTCAGGGATGTGTTTGGGTCCATATCCTGGTCCCTTGTTTCTCCTGCTTTATCCTACTTCTTTGTATGAACTGTGATGCTCTCTTGTCTCTGAGGCATTGTGATGTTTTTGTGTTTATATTTAATTGGTGATTGTATGTTGGAGTGACTTGCCCACGATTTTCATTTTGTTTTGTTTGTATGTTATCTGTGCAAGCAGGGTACTGTACTCCTCTATTCGCTAGTTGACAGCACTTATACACTCACCACCTGTCTCCTTTCCTGTTGTCAGCCTCTCTTATGTCCCTGCCAACCTTGGCAAACAGAGGCTATTCTTAGGCCCCTGGAATCCAAATGAGAATGCTATCACTTTAAAATCCAAAATGGTTGCCACTTGTAGAAATTCAAAATGGCTGCACCCTCTGGACAGTGGAAAGTTAACAGCTCAGGTTGTCTCCCTCCTTGCTGTTTCCCTTCCTAGTTCTAGGCCACCAGTGCAGTCATCCCTCCAGCCCTTGGTGACCAGGGCTGATCTTTAGGTCAGTTGTCAAGTCCCAACACCACTTGGAAATATTCAGGCTATTGGTCCCATCAGAGTAGCTGATAGTCCACAGCTCAGACTGTCTCTGTACTCAACTGTTTTCGTTCAGATTTTTCCACTAAATGGTGCCTGATCCACTTCTATATAGCTCCTTTCAAAGCTCAGGGCTCCAGGACTATCTTCTGTATCTCTGTCAATTGATTTTTCTTTTCTTTGTTGAAGAGGGTCTGTGTCGCTTTTCTGCCTATTCCTCCGTCTTACCAAAGTCCCTCCCAAGATACTTCTTGCAGTCACGCTACACGTTCTATTTCCTTAAACAACTTTTTTTTTTTTTTTTTTAAATTGTGATTTGGGTGAAAGTTTACAGAGCAAATTCACTTTCCATATAGCAGTTCACATACACTTTGTCTCATGACATTGACTATAATTT
>NW_006921804.1:2702673-2717693 GCF_000298275.1 Orycteropus afer afer
CTTTTCCCTGGGTCCTTCCCTCCATGCACTCCTGCCCCCTAAGCTGTCTCCCTGTGCATACACAGCCCTTCTATTCCCCCATGATTGCTCTCTCCAAGGAGTGTATCTACCTCAGGTAACTGTTCAACTCATATGCCTGTCTTTTGTTCCTTAGACAGCTTTTTTTTTTTTTTTTTTTTTTTTTGATTTGGGTGAAGATTTACAGAGTAAATTCACTAGACAGCTTTTTAAGATACCAGTTTTCAAATCCTCACCCTCTCTTGGTCTCGGTGTGTCCTCCTGTGGGTCTGTACTGCTCAGACAATGCCCCAGCACTGCCTACGGCTCAGGTGTGGGCAGTGTGGAAAGAGCCATAACAACCACAGCTCTTGTTCCAGAGTCAGTCCTTGAGGAAGGAGGCGTTCGTCCACACTTGACCTCTGACTTCATGACAAGCCACCAGTCCACCACCTCTCCCAGGGACAATGGCAAGGGAAATTTAGTTTCAGCCATCACTACTCAACTAAGATTGTCTCCAAGAGACATTCATTCAGGAGCCTCCGTCAGCCTCCTCCACCCCTAGGAGTGACTCTTAACACCAACTGCAGCATCATGTTATCATGAAACAATATCATGATACATACAGAAAATACTGAAGGGTTTCATTTTACTAGGATCTACAATCGACACCCATGGAAGCAGCAGTCAAGAATCAAACAACATATCTGCTGCAAAAGACCTCTTTAAAGTGTTTAAGAGCAGAGATGTCTCTTTGAGGACTAAGGTGCACCTGACCCAAGCCATGGTACTTTTCAATTGTGTCATAGGCATGCCAGAGTTGGACAATGAATAAGGAAGGCCGAAGATGAATTAATGCATTTGAATTACGGTGTTGGTGAAAATATTTAATATGCCATGGACTGCCAGAATAAGGAACAAATCTGTCTTGGAACTTAGATGTAAGGATGGTAAGACTTTGTGTATCATACTTTGGACATGTTATCAGGAGGGGCCAGTCCTTAGACAAGGACATCATGCTTGTTAAAGTAAAAGGTCAGCAAAAAAGAGGAAGACTCTCAATAAGATGGACTGACACAGTACAGTGGCTGCAACCATAGGCTCAAATATAGCAAGGATTGTGAGGATGGCGGAGGACCAGGCAGTGTTTCATTCTGTTATGCATAGGGTCTCTATAAGTTGGAACTGACTGAATAACACCTAAGAACAACAATTTTAAAACATTTTCAGAAACTCTCAGTAGGTGGCCAGTTTTCAGTCTCTGCTTTAGAATAATCTTCTGGAAGGACTGTGTCATTTCTGTGTTCTCTGCCCAGTTCTGAGGCCCTGGCCCACAGGTGGTCTACAGTTTAAATAAGTACCTAATGGCATAAGGAGCTCTGGTGGCATAGTGGAAAAGGCATGTGGCTGCTAACCAGAAGGTCAGTGGTTTAAACCCACCAGCTGCTCCAAAGAACGAAGATGGGGCAATCTACTTCCATAAAGATTTACAGCCTTAGAAACCCAATGGGGTCACTATGAGTCAAAATCAACTCGATGGCAATGAGTTTGGTTTTGGTTTGAATGGCAAAACAGGGTCCACGTATTTGTTAGCTGTTGGAGTACCTCAACCTGCCTAATTTTGATGAAATCACACTATAGAAGCACACAAACACAAATCAGAAACCAGTTTCAGGGGTATCCCACACCTTCCCTCTCAGGGCAGCCCCTTACCAGCTCCACACACCAGCCCACGGTCAGGGCCCGCTGCATACTATCAGCATCCTGCTTCCTTGGCTCCACCAGCTCCTGAAACACTGCCAGCACTGTCAAGCCTCGGTTGTACTTTCCTCCAGGGACATTGTACTCCAGGACCTTGGGGGACAGGGGAAGGGGGACAGGGCGTGAGGGTCCATACAGTAGCACCTCTGAGCTTTCTCCTTGCCTTCACCCACGCCAGCCACCACTTTTTCCTCCCCAACCTCAACTCCTCTTTTAGGAAGCCTCTGGAATTGCTATTCTCTTGGCTCCTTACTCCAAGCCCTGGAGCCCAGCTAGGCCTCAGGTGCTTGTTTTCCCTGTCTCTCTCTCTCTCTGCTCTGTATTCCCCAGTAAATTTAAAGGCTCCACAAAAACTAAAAAAAAAAAAAAGAAACCTTGCCATCAAGTCAATCCCGACTCAGTGACCCTACAGGAGAACGACCACATTGGGTTTCCAAGGCTGTAAATCTTTATGAAAGTATACTGCCAAATCTTTCTCCCACAGAGCAGCTGGTAGGTTTGCATCCCTGACCTTTCAGTTAGCAGCCAATTGCTCAACCACTAAGCCACCAGGGCTCCTTTAATTTGTACCCAAGCCCAGCATAGGCCTTGAACCCAGGAGAAAAGCTGACCATGCTCTGGGAATGGATGGTTTGTTCAGATCCTTCTTTCTTAGGTCCTGCCCTTCCCCAACCTCTCTTAGACTTTCCCCTCAGAACTCATCCCTCCTTCCCCAGCTAGCTGCTCTTATCTACCTGGACATCACAAAGCTTCCCTCACTGTATTAAAGACAAGGCTCCTTCACAGCAGGGCAAAGGACAGCTTGGGCGGCCTACGTCAGGGAACCCTTCCCCTCCACTCCTCCACTGGCATCTCTTTCAGTCATGATCTCTCACTTTGCCTTCTGCTGCCCTATTTCCAACCAGACATAATTCATTGGGAAGACTCCTCTTTCAATCCTCATCTCAGTGTAGGCAAAGCCCTCTCTTCCTTGGTTCCCCTCAGGTAGTATTTATTTTTTAAAAATTTACTAGATACTCCAAGAGAATAAAAGGAAAAGAATTAGGCAATTCAAATATCACAGCAATAATTTGTATCCTACAGCGCAAGTTTCTGGTGCTACAGTAACTTCACTAAGGCCTCAAGGAGACAGGATAACCTTTGACTATTTCCCCCCAGCTCCTGCCAGGGTAGCACCTTATGATTTCTGGACACTAATGCCTTTTTCACCAAAGTCAAAGCCTCACCAGATTCAAAGCCTCCACCTCCAAGATCCTCCACCCTTATGCAGAGCAGTTTGGAAAGCAGACTTTCTACCAGAGCTAAGTGGTGGGTCTGATGGGCAAAATGAGTCTACCTGCCCAGGCCCCACCTCCTTCAGGACACACCCAGAGTCAATCAGATAAAAGTTTTCTTCCATACCTGGCAAAAGTCTCCCAAAACCCACACCCAACTCTTACCCATATGCACAGTGACCAGAGACTCCTCCCCTTAAGTCACCAATCCTTTACCTTCTTGAGCCGGGCAATAGCATCTCCTGTCTCTGGATGCACGATCTCATCCTCAGTCATCACCTTGAGAATCTGGGAGAAGTGCTGAACGAAATTCTGCTTTTCTTGGGCATAGACATCTGGTTTCTGGTCTCCATTCATTCTGAAGGAGGAGCAAAGTGCTCTGAGGAAAGAGAGGCCAAGTCAGAAACCTGGTGGGCTGCTCCCCTCCCTAAGTCCCCTCACTTCCACCACACTCACCGAGGCTCCTCTGTCCACGCTTGGCACCAGCGGCGGACACTGTGCCAGGCCCCCAGGACTGGGCACCCATGCACCAGGGGGGGCTGCTGTAGGAGACCCAGGCACCTCACCCGGGGTGCCCAGCAGGGGGCTAGCAGCAGGAAGGCCCCCACAGATCTCAGCCAGCGGGACCGAGGCATCGTGGGGGTGGCATAGGGAGGGGGCACCGAGCACTCCCTGCAGGGGCAAGGACCAATGGCAGATGCACGGTGGCAACTCCCCAAGTCACCCCCACCCCAACCTTTTACTTCCTGGACCAGAATGCTCCGCCCTCTTGTGGGCAGAGCTTGGGACATTTACAAAAAGGGAAAAGTGAAAAGCAAAAAGTTTGGCCGGGGTGACTAAGAGTCCCCAGCAGACTGACACTTAAAGTAAGACGACTAGTACTGAATGTCTTCAAAGCTGCGTACACAGGCTGGTGGAGGAAGAGGTAAAGTACCCTAGAACTAGGGGCTGGAAGGACCCTTAAATCATCTTTATTTCACAGAGGCCAAATTGAAGTTCTGGGAGATAGGAAGATAACTGGGCGACGACAGAGCCAAAGCTGGAACCCAGATTTCCCCTGACAGGTGGAGAGGGGTGCGTAGGCTCTGAGCAACGCTCCAGGAAAAGAAGAGAGTGGCGTCTGCAACCACTAGGTGCTGAGACCGTCCACACAGCCTTGGAACAATTCCGTTAGAAGAAACTTGAGCCGGAAGAGGGAGGGTTCTCAGTAGAGGGGCAAATCGAGGTCCAAGCAAACTAGGAGCACCAGGAATGCACACCGGCAGAATTCAGGAGTTACCGTGTGCCCAGAGGACCAGCTAGTCCGACCCACAAGATCCCCAAAGTGGAAGAACCTCGACGCAAACTGGCTTGGTTTCTTGTGCCTCAGAGTATCGCTGGAGTGGAAAGGCCAGGTCTCAAAACCCAATCTCTAGTCCCAGCCCCACGGACATCTCTCACCTGTTCCTGGATGCCGGTTCTTGTTTCGTCCAGATTGTTGGAGGGGTAGCCTTAAAAACCAAACCCTCCCGGTGCTTGGCAGTCTGGGTCGAGTAGTTCTCTGTCTTCCTTCGCTGTCGACAGGTAGACGTCATTAGACTACAACTCCCGGCGTGCCGCGGGCGGGACGAAGACAGCGTGATCTAGCGTAGGCTGGCTGGGTGGACGCGAGCCACGCTGATTGGCTGCCTCCCCTCGTATGAGCATGGGCCCGGTGACGGATGGCCAATGGAAGGGCTTCTCCCTGGCGGCCGGCCTGTGAGGGGCGGGACTCCAACAGGGCCGGATGCAGCTGGAGCCAGCGCTCTGCATCGCTGGAAATGCAACAGGCTGGCAACAAGCACATCCCACTTCTACTTACCTTCCACTTATCAGTCACACTCCACGCCTCACTTTTCATTATCTGCCTGTACTGCTGGACAGCATGTTAGTAAAAGCCGAGCTTTTATCACTTCTTATTAGTTGCCTAACTTGGGAAAATCACTTCAGTGCCCCATCCTCGGTTAATGTCCGGTTGTCCGGTTGCCATGGAGTTGATTCTTACTTATGGCAACCTCCTGTGTGTCACAGTAGAACGATGCTCCAAAGATTTTCAGTGGCTGATGTTTTGCAAGTCTATAGCCAGGCCTTTCTTCTGAGGAACCTCTGGGTGGATTCAAATCGCAAATCTTTTGGTTACCAGGAGAGCACGTTAACTTTTATACTAGCCAAGGATTCACTTCCCTGAAACAAGCCTTCTTCAGCTGTTAAATGAGAGTAATTACTATGAGATAATGTAGGTAAAGGAGCTCTGGTAGCGTGGTGCCCAAGACATTTGACTGCTAACCCGAAGACTGGCGGTTCAAACCCACCAGCTACCTCTTGGAAGGAAGGTTGGGCAATCTACTTCTCTACTGATACTGCCTCAGAAACCCAAGGAGGGGTCGCTATGGGTCGGATCCGACTCAATGGCAGTGAGTTTGATTTTGGTTTTGAAATGTAGGTAAAGTGCTTTAAGAGCTCAAGAAAAGATAACTACAATGCTTTCCAGATAAGACTCAGAGCAGAAACTAGAACCTCCACACCTACGCCCACAGCCTGGCAGCCTGCCATCTCTTCTTCCCAATAGCTCTTTCTCCATTAGCCCTCCCAATTCCTCATAGGCCCAGTAACCTGACACACCTGAAAAGATCCCTGAAACTCTGAACCATAACTCCGAGCATACATAATAGAACAAAAATCATCATGCACACCATAGCGGAACTACAGAGAGGTCCGGGGAAGTATCATTAGAGAGTAAATTACAGCCCAGGTTGTGACATTGTTATCACTCGGCAGAGCTGGGTTTGCCAGGCCAGCCAGCCTTCACTTTCTCTACAAGAAACTTCAAAGGAAATTGCAGATCAGACTATGAGAGCCTTTGGTGCTAGGAGTCACTTGAGGGAAAAACACAAATCATCCAAAAAGAAGAAAATTCGGACTCCAGTTTCCCTATCCTATATCGTGAGGTCCCCGCCCCCAAATCATTCCATTCTTCCCCATTCAGCACCATGAAGCTGGTCAGGCACAACTATATCATTTTTATGGACATATAATGCATATGCCATATAATTTACTCAAAGTGTAGAGTTCAGTATTTTATTTAGTGTATTTACAGGGTTGGGCAAACATCAACACAGTCTACTTTTGGAATTTTATCATCCTCCATTAGGAAAACCCATGCTTAGAAGCGGGAGCTCTGGTAGCGTAGTGCCTAAGGCACTTGACTGCTAACCAGAAGGCTGGTGGTTCAAACCCACCAGCCACTCCTTGGAAGGAAGATGGGACAATCTACTTCCATAGCGATACTGCCTCAGCAACCCAAGGAGGGGTCGCTATGAGTCGGGTCCTACTCGACGGCACATAACAACAACACAACAACAACATGCTTAGAAGCAGTCGTTCCCCATGTGCCATGCCCCTGACAGCTCTAGGCAAACAATTTACCTTCTGTGTCTGTAGATTTGCCTATTCTGCACATTTCATAAGAGTACACTTATGTCATTCACAGAAGCTCCAGAGCTGCATTTTGTAGCAGGTAGAGTTCTCAGAAGGACCCTCTGGAAGGAGTTCTGGATGGAAAATGGAGACCAGAGCCTGGGGTGGGATGCCCCAGATTGGCAACCAGGTAGCTGAAGTCCAGAGCTTTTTTCTCCTTTTTCATTCCCTTCACAAATGCCCTATTTAAAGAGTACCTGTGGAGTCACTCACATGTGGAATGTGCACTTTCACACATACATTATCCCACTGAATCTTCACAGAGGCCCAGTAAGATTTCCCCTTTAGCCTGAGGAGCTAAATGAGTTGGCCAAAGCTTTACAGCCACGCCCAGAACCGGTTTCATCTGCCTTTACGTCTGCAGGTCTTTCTCTCACCACAGCTGCCTCCACAGAGCCTGAGGATTCTTCTCCCAAACCCACCTCTTCCTTCCTGGGCCCCCTGTCTTGACCCTGGCTCACTGCTCTCCCTTCATGCCTGGGCTCCTCTAGGGGATGGAAGCTAACAGGCCAATGTGAGCACAGCCTTTACGGTAATGAGTTGAAGGAGAAGGGAGAGCTGCAGGAGAGGAGCTTCTAGTTTACTTAGTAACCATCTGTCTTGTCTTCTGTGGTTACGTCAACTGCCAGTTAGCCCATCCTCAGAGAGAGGTGCACTTGAAACAGGCCAGGAAGGAAAATAGATTCTGGGGGTTCAGTCCTCCCTTGCCAAGATGGAGTGGAACGCCTGAAGCTAACCCTCCACCTAAGCACCTTTAGGACCATTGCTGCCAGGGTCCAAGTCTTGACTTCACCGTCACCACATGGGTGACCACCAAAACAAGCCATATGACCTCTCTGAGTGCTCAGAATCTGTAAATGGAAGATACCAGCTTATTATAGGTGCCCTATATGTATGTGTTTGTGAATGACTCAAAGGACAATGGTGTGCCTTATCCAACTCATAGAGCAGAGATGAGAATAAGAAGCAATATATGAAGGAAAGAGGATTGATGTAGGGAAGGCAATGTCTCCCAGCACAAGAACTACCTCACTTCCCCATTTCCAGTCAGGGCCACTCCTCACAAGTGATGTTCTCAACAGAACTCAGGAAAAATCTGGAAGTTTGGGTTCAGCCTCACTGGAGCAAGAGACCCTAGGCTTTCTTATGCCCAACCTATCCTCTATGGGTCTCTGAGAATTGTTTGGCAGGATATGGTAATTAAGGTTGTGGGCCTGGTTGTGAGTGGCTGGGCAGCTGGCTGTAGTTATTCCCCGTGATGAGACTGGTAATAAACACCATGGTGGAATCTACTGGAGCAGCTGAGCCTTAGGGATGTGGTCTGCTTCCAGTATATAAGGAGAAGATGTAGGAATGTTCTGCAGCTTTTTGTCACACTTGGACCTTGCATGTTGCTGAGTCTTCAGCCAGCAGCTTGCCGTGTTTCCTGCCAATCCTGAGACTGTCTCTAGACTTGAACCAGTGACCTGCCATGTTGTCTGTAACCTTGGGACTGTGCCATTTCATTTGTTGACCTTGGGTTTGTCAGACTCGGCAGCCAGCAGCTGCCTGAGTGAAGAGATGCCTCTAGCTCCAGTGGGCCGGAGCAAGAGGCAAAGCTAAAGCCCAAGGTCGAGGGGCTTTCACCCAGCTCCTAGAGCTGGCACTTTGAACTCGGACTTCTAGCCTCCTAAACTGTAAGAAAATAAACACCTGTTTGTTAAAACCACCCACTGGTGGTATTTCTGTTAGAGCAGCACAAGATAACCAAAACACAGGGCCGTAGGCCAACGTCTCCTAAACATGCTGAGTCCCCGGAAGAAGGAAAGTGCCCAGAAAGCTGCCTCTGCTTCAGTCACCAAGTCATAAGGACTTATGGAAAGAACAGAGTTTTGCAATCAACCAGGTCTGGGTTCAAACTCTGGTTTAACTCCTTTATGGTATGGTTTGAGGTTAATGACGTAACCTCTTTGAGCGTCGATTTTCTCATTCCTAAAATGGAAATATATGTCTTGTCGTTTGTGGTAGGCATTCTCAGATGGTGAGGGCAATGCTCCAGCATAGGCAGACCATTCCAGCTTTTAACCACATCCCCAGACCATTAAGGCAGTGTCTGGTTTAACCTGTTGTATTGTATTGTGGTCTCTTATTTACAGTGACTATGTGTTATGGATTGAATTAGATCCCCCAAGAAATATGTCTTACAAATCCTACCTCTATGCCAGTGGTTATAATCTCATTTGGGAATGGCTTGTCTTTGTTATATTAATGAGGCAGAGTTAGTGTAGTTAATATCTTATGAGATATAAAAGAGATTAAACAAACTAGCAGAGGAGAGATGGGGAAGATCTCCCAGGAATAGGAGCTCAAAAGAGACAAAGACCTTCCTCCAGAGCTGACAGAGAGAAAAAGCCTTCCCCTCGAGCTCTGTGAATTCTGACTTCTAGACTCCTAAATTGTGAGAAAATAATTTTGTTAGTTAAAGCCATCTGTTTATGGTATTTCTGTTATGGCAGCCCTAGATAATTAAGACACCATATTAAAGTCATCTGTGTCCTGAACACTGTCACTTCCTCTAGAAGGATATAAAAGTGGCATTGTGTAACTTCAAAAGAGGGAGGAGAGAGAATCAAGATCATCAGCCCAAGGTTGATTCCTATGAGTTGGAGGTCACACATACCTCCACCGTCCAAACTTTTTACCAGTTATGATATCAGCCATCCCTCCCTTGGCACTGTCTACTTCTCTGCTGGGTTACATAATATATTGCAATGGCCACAAAGAACTCACAGACAATACCCACGATTATGGAGTTTATTAGGGAAGTAAGAAGTTACAATTCAGGATCAGAAATGACTCAGGATACAGTTCTTTTGATCAGGACAGCTTCTTCTCAGCTATGTCTACAGACAGGCCTTGCTGTCAGCCCTCAGGCCTTTGGCCGGACCTCTGCCCTACTCAACTAAGTGTGACAAAGCTATTTAGCTCTGTCAATAAGTTCTCAGAGAGAACTCACTCTGCCAGTAACCCTCAGCCTGAAGGCACTCAACTCTTGTATGCTCACTGTAACCACCTGGTTCCATGGGAGAAGAAGCCCACTGAGCAATCTCACATTGGCCTCCTGGTTCTATTGCCACCATTTCTCTGTGACACTTCTCTGTCTCTGATATTATAGCTATCCTTCTGTCTCCTGGGTCTAGGGAGTTCTCAGCACAGAGACCCTGGGTCCAAAGAACACACTCTGCTCCCTGGCTCTTTTCTTAGAGCTAGTGAGATCCACTCTCTCTGCTATTGAGATTGGCTCCCTTTAAACCTAGCAGGATGGCAAAATTGAGCAATCCCCTTGTTAGGATTCCATACACTTTATTTGCATGGTCCCATCTCCACAAGGGAAGACCAAAGAAGAGTTGGTGCTTTTGAGTTGTGGTGTTGGTGAAGAATACTGAAA
This sequence comes from Orycteropus afer afer, assembly GCF_000298275.1. Classification (NCBI taxonomy): domain Eukaryota; kingdom Metazoa; phylum Chordata; class Mammalia; order Tubulidentata; family Orycteropodidae; genus Orycteropus; species Orycteropus afer. The sequence continues at coordinate 2,712,628 of NW_006921804.1, forward strand.
GTACCCTGGACTGCCAAAAGAATAACAAATCTGTCCTGAAGAAGTACAGCCAGAATGCTCCTTAGAAGTGAGAATGGCTAGACTTCATCTCACCTACTTTGGCCATGTTGTCAGAAAGGACAATTCCTTGGAGAAGGATATCATGCTTGGTAAAGCTGAGAGCCAGCAAAACGGGCAGACCTTCAACAAGATGGATTGACACAGCAGCTGCAACTATGGGCTCAAGCATAGTAAGGATTGTGAGGATGACACAGGAGCAGCCAGTGTCTCATGCATGGGGTCACTATGAGTAGGTGTCTACCTGACAGCACCTAACACCAACAACAATGACACCCCCACAAGGATTCTAAGCACTTTATTTCCATTATTAGCAGGTTGTCCAATCTCCTTGGTGGGTCACAAGCCACCTTATTTTCATAGTCCCACCCAATCATAGTATGGGAGTCCCAAAGACTATGGCTAGACGGGCATATTAAGTAATTCACTGCACTGAAAAGGCCTTTCCACACTGGGTTAGGTATCCCTCTATGTCTCTTTGTGACTACTGAGCCCATCCCAGTCATAACTCTCATTACCAGATTTGCCCATTGCTTAGGTTCTGGCCTGTCTTCCCACCACTGGGGACTTCTTAAGGTACAAATACATTTTCTTTGTTTTCTTCCCAGAGCACAGCACAGGATCTGACCCAATATTAAACTTTTGTGGAAATTATCTTGATTTTTTTTTATAACAAACCCAAAAGTAGAGCAAGTATTCTAACGAACTTCTGTGTGCCTGTCACCCAGCTTTCACAATTGTCAACATTTTGTCCATCTGATTTTCTCAGTCCTCCTGATTCCTCTTCCTCCCAAACCCACCACCTCTGCTTTTTCTTTGCTGGAACATTTTAATGCAAATCCCCAACATCAGTATTATTGCACCTATAAACACTTCAGGATGTATCTCTGATAAAAACCAAACCAAACTCACTGCCATCACGTCAGTTCCAACTCATAGCAACCCTTCCTTGGGTTTCTGAGGCTGTGTCACTATGGAAATAGATTGCCAGTCTTCCTTCCAAGGAATGGCTGGTGGGTTTGAACCACCAGCCTTCTGGTTAGCAGTCAAATGCCTTAAGCACTCAGCTACCAGAGCTCCCGTATCTCTGATAGGAAAGGAATTTTTTTTAACACAACATAGAAATTAACAATAATTCCTTAACATTATCTAGTACAAATTTGCCTCAAAAAATGTATTTTGTAATTGGCCAGTTCAAATCAAAATCCAAAGAAGTACCACATATTGCATTTGATTGGTGTGCATCTTAAATTGTTTATAAGTAAACAATTCCTGCTTTCACCCTTTTTTCAATCTATTTAATTGTTGATGAAACCGAATCATTTTCTTGTAGAATTGTCCATGATCTAGATCTGGCTGATTGCATCCTCAAGCTTTTATTTCACTTGTTCTTCTACCCCCTGTTTCCTGTTAACCTGTAGTTAGATCTGAGGCTTCGTTGGAATTGAGAGTCTTCTGAGGTATGTGTTGCACACTGGATTATATTAGAAGGCATGCGAGTCCTGGTTGCCCCAATTTTAATGATTCTAAAACCTAACGGTTTTAGTAGTTATTGATGTGTGTTTTAAATCTAACTGAACAAAAGAAGGAGGCAAGATATCTCATTTAATGACGCCAGAGAGGAAGTAAAAACTAGAAGGTTGAATAGGAATTTTGCTTAACAGAAAAGATGGGGAAGACAGGCGTGGCAAACAGCATGTGCAAAGACATGACACTGAGAGAGAGCAAGTTATGTTTAGGAAGTGAAAAGATTTTGTGGTAAGTTGTGGAGTAGAGAAAGAGACAGGTCAGGATAGAGAAGGGAACTGGATCTCGATGGTGAACGTGTCTGCTTACCCTGAGGAGTCAGCAAGGCCTTTGAGCAGAGAAAGCTAACCTGACTTGGTTTCAAGACAGACGGGGGGAGGTGCCTCTGCAGATGGGGACTTATCGAAGATGGAGACCACAGAGGGAAGAAACCAAGCAACTGATGAGCAGAGGCTGTCCACGGTCCATGGCAGTGAAAATAGAGAGGGATGGGATTTAGCAGATGTTTGTAATCTACACTGATGTTGGTGTGGGTGGCCAGGGATTCCCTGATTTCAGTGAGGCACAGAGAGAGAGGTGAGGAGGAAGAGCAGGAAGTGAAGGCAGTTGACTTGGCTATATTAGAGAGTACCTGAAGAGTGGAATGTGGCCCCCATTCTGTTGGAAGACAGGCCATTGGTTATGAGGGTCTGTAGCCCAGGATAGAAGCTCGGGATGGACCTGTTGAATGACACCAAGAGCTGGGCCCCACACACCACTCACTCATCATTCCATCAAGAAGTGTTTATTGAGCCTCTACTATGTGCTAGACACTAGGGATATAGCAAAATAAACAGACAAAACCTCTGCCCTCGTGGAACTAACATTCTAGGTTAAGAGTGGAACAGGAAAGGAGCTCAGAGGGTGGAGAAGACTGCCATTTTAAATAGAGTGTTTGGAGAACGCCTCACTAAATGAGGCAATATCTGAAAAGAAACCAGAAGGGGACAGCGTGCAAGGCAGATGACTATCTAGGGAAAGGCCATTCTCTATAGACGAAAGGAAGGAACAGCAAGTGCCAAGGCCCTCTCTGAGGTAGGCCCCCACCTGCCTTGTTTGAGAATAGCAAGCAAAGGGATAGGAGAAGAAGGAGGTCTGAGAGGTGGCAGGGGCCTTTATAGGGCAGCCAAAAGACTTTGGCTTCTACTCTGAGTGTGATGGGGAATACTGGTGGTTGTTGAACACAGCAATTATGTGTTCTGCATGTTCTCACCTGCTTCCATATTTCCCTCAAGCCCCTCTCTCAGTTGGCTTTTCTGGTGTCCAGGCTGCTTGTCCCTCCTTTCGCCATTGTTGATCCCCACCTCTCTACCTCTCATCTAGCCCAAAGCAGCACTAGTCACCTGACAAGGATGTGACATCACTACACGACTATGAGACCAGAAAAACTAGATGGTGCCCGGCTACCAGTCAACCACTCGGAGGGGGATCTATGTAGGAGATCCTGGATAGAGAGGGAGAACAATGGGGAACAAAACTCAAAATCATTTGGAAAAAAATAAAGAAAAAAGGGGGACCAGGTTTGCTGGTCTGATAGAGCCTGGTGAAACCACTGAAACTATGGCCCATAGCTGCCCTTCAGGTCTGGAATTGAACCCACACCTGTGGCTTCCAGCCAAACAGAAGACAGGCATAGGAGTTGAACATTTCCCTGAGGTAAATATACTCCTTGGAGAAAACAATCATGGGAGAAAAAAGGGCTACCTATGCACAGGGAGACAGCTCAGGGGGCAGGAGTGCATGGAGGGATGGACACTGGGAAGAGGTAACAAAAAAAAAAAAAAAGGATGTGACATCAGTGCCCATCCTTCTCTGGGGTTGGTCTCCTCTCCTCTGAGCATCCCAGAGCATGTTCAGCCCTGTAGATCCAGGGTCATTCAGGGAAAACCTGGGCTGGAGTGCTAGCATCAGCGTTCCTGAGGTCAGGTAGCTCCCTGGACCTCAGCTTCCTCTTCTATAAGACAGACTACTCACTACCCCAGGAATTAAATACGTAGAAGTCAGTGATAAAATGGAGGTAAGGATTCAGGGCATGAATGCAGGAAAAGTAATATTCTCTGTTCTAAAGGAAATTGCCGGTCTTGTACCTGAATTTGTCTTGGGGATGTGTCTTCATCCAACCCTGCCATCATCCTGCCTTGGGGATCAGGTGACTTGTTAGTAAGGGTGCATTTGCTTGTAGGAATAGAAACATTCCTCTGCCCATGAAGAGGGCAGGATGGTTGGCCTTGGCCAGGGCAGGTATTGACCCCCAAGCCTTATCAGGTCTCTCAGAGGTAACTCACTTGCTGACACTCCTCAATCTCTCACTCACCAGCTCTCTTCTCCACTCTTCACCATGTGCCAGCCTCATTCTCTCAGATCTCCTTTCTCCCTGAGGCTGGCACCATGACCACAGCCGCTCCAGGGCTAATAATCATTCACTCAATTATTCACCACTACGGACAAGGCCCACCACCTGCCTGTCAGTTTGTCATACTGCAGTGGCTTGCATGTTGTTGCTATGATTCTAGAAGCTATGCCACCAATATTTCAAATGCCAACAGGGTCACCCATGGTGGCCAGAGCTTCCAGACTAAGGGAGACTAGGAAGAAAGACCTAGTGATCTACTTCTGAAAATTAGCCCATGAAAATATCATGGATCACAACAGAACATTGTCTGACTCTTGCTCTGGACACGTCATCAGGAGAGATCAAGCCTAGAGGGAGACGTTTGGTAAAATAGAGGGCCAGCAAGGGTGAGGGAGACTCTCAGTGAGAGAGATTGGTCTAATAGCTGCAACAAGGGGCCAGAATATGCTGGTGACTGTGAGAATGATGCAGGACTGGGCAGCATTTCAATGTTACACATGAGGTTGCCGTGAGCTGGAGGGACGGAGCAGCAGCTCTCCATCCATCACGAGTCATGTGCCTTCCCGACTTTAACAGGTGAAAGGGGCCTCATCTTAGTGCCAATTTGAATTACATCCTGAGGAAGCTGCTGAATGGCCCAGTTTGAGCTACTGTCAGGGACCCAGCATTCAAACAGGAGTCAGGGTGACCCTAGGGGAGACGATAATAGCTAACCCCCAGGACCTGTTAAAAAAGGGGTGCTTTTGCAAAGGAAAGGATAAGAGCTGGACAAAATGTAAGAGGTCTCCACAGAAGGCTCCAGGAAGAGACAAAAGACTTGGGCCCAGCCTGGCCTCTGCTTCTAGCTCCTCATGTATGGACACAAGTGACTATCTCCCTCTTTGGCCAATTTTCTCACACACACACCAGAAGGGTTCCATGAGTGGATTTCAGGGAGTCCAGTAAAAAGGTAAGAGCAAAACTGAATACTCTCTTCATATGGAAGATCTATTACTAAGTGGGGGGTGGGGAGTGAAGAATAGTGTTTATAATACTGTGTTAGGCTGGGTTCTCTAGAGAAGCAAAACCAGTAAAACTTAAGAGAGAGAGA
>NW_006921804.1:2718059-2719200 GCF_000298275.1 Orycteropus afer afer
GAAACAGGCCACATCCCTAGGGATACTCCCTTTTGACACATTGGCTGCTCAAAGCATATAAATCTGATCTCATTGTGGGAACAACTGCATCACAACTGCTTAAACCACTCAGAATACCAGCCAAGTTGACACACAACCCCAACCATCATAAATACATATAAAATGGAAAGATTATACAGTATATTGTTCATATCTGCATAGTCTGTTTCTGGAAGTATACATGGAAAATCTAGAAATCTGATAAGGCAGTGGAGGAAATGAGTGCTTGGGGGGTGTGGACCAGGGTTGGCAAAGAAGGAATTCTTTTTTTTTTTTTTTTTAATTGTGATTTGGATGAAGTTTACAGACAAAATTCATTTTCCATGCAACAGTCCATACACATTTTGTTTCATGACATTGACTACAATCCTCATAATGTAATAGCTCTCTTCCCACTTCATCCCTGTGGTTACCTTTTCCTGTGTCCTTCTTTCCTATGCGTTCCTGTCCTCTGAGCTATCTCCCTGTGCAAAAGCTACTCTTCTGATCTCCCATGCTTGACTGTTCTAAGGAATGTATCTAACTGATGTAAATGTTCACCTTATACTCTGTCTGTTGTTTGGCTGGAAGCCACAAAAGTGAGTTCCATTCCAGGACTGAAGGGTCATTAACGGCCATAGTCTTGGGGGTTTCACTAGTCTCTGTCAGATTAATAAGCTTAGTCTTTTTTAGAATTTTCAGTTTTGTTCTACGTTTTTCTCCCACTTTATTCGGGATCTCCTATTTTGATCCCTTTCTGAGTGGTTGGCAGTGGTAGCCAGGCACTATCTCATTTTTCTGGTCTCAGGAACATATAGGCTGACATTCACATGGTCCACTAGTACCTTGGACTAATTGTTTCCACGTGTCTTTGGTTTTCTTTGCTCCGGACAAGGAGAGACCAGTTGTCACATCTTAGATGGCTGCTTGCAAGCTTTTAAGATCCGAATCACTGTGCACCAAAGTAGGATGTAGAACAATATCTCTGTGTAGTTGTTGTTGTTATGTGCCGCTGAGTCATCTCTGACTCATAGTGATCTTATGTACAACAGAATGAAACACCACCCGGTCCTGTGCCAGCCTCACGTTCCCTACTATATCTGAGCCCATCACTGCAGCTACT